>NC_064923.1:463486931-463793068 GCF_023897955.1 Schistocerca gregaria | reverse complement strand
TGTCCGGAGCAAGTATGGTGGGTCTGACACACCGGTGTCAATGTGTTCTTTTTTCCATTTCCAGGAGTGTATATTTCTAGGATTAGGGTAAGGAAAGAGCTAAGAGTTTGACGACTGAGTGTAATTTGTTGGAATTGTGTGAACAATATATTTCGTGTGTGACTGTGCAAAGTGCACTGTGTAAAATAGATCTCTTTGGCATTGTCTAACACTCTTTGTGTGCGCTAATTATTCTGTTGTGTTCGATGTAAATTTTTTTGTTCTTGAGTGTGCAAATATAGTTATTAGTAAAATGTCCTTTTTTTCTCCTTAATACTTATTCAGCTGCGCAAATTCCAATAGGTTATGGGCCCAGACTGCATTTGGAATAAGTATATCAATAAAATAGTAGGAAGAAAGTATTGGAAAAGTTCCAATTTACGTGAAGTGCAAGTTATTCTTACAATACGATCGCAATTTTTTTCCGCATCATTTTTTTCGGTGTTCTTTACGGCAATAAAAAGCAAGTTACCGTTAAGAATGAGTGCGGCACAAATTCCACAGATTGAAAGACTTACAAGTCGCGAAAACTATGAAATCTGGAAGTCCGCAGTAGAAGCGTATTTACGTTTAGGCGAGCTATGGCACGTGGAAGATGGGACAATGACATCCACAGATCAGAATTATTCAAGTACGGACAGGAAAGCAAAATCAAAATTGATATTACTGATTGATTCGGTGAATTATGTTCACGTTGAAAAAGCTGCTACAGCGAAAGAAGTCTGGGACAATTTACGAAGTGCATTCGAGGATGGTGGTCTTACGAGAAAAGTAGGATTATTACGCGAGTTAATTACCACTCGTCTGGACAAATGTAAGAGTGTAGACGAATACGTTAACAAAATAATAACCACGTCGAACCGACTGAGAAACATCAGATTCGAGATCGCTGACGAATGGATAGGAACATTGCTGTTGGCAGGAATGCCCGAAAAGTATGCACCTATGATCATGGGACTTGAAAGCTCAGGTATACCAATCACAGGCGACAGTGTTAAGGTGAAAATCCTGCAGGACGTAAAGAGTGCTCCAAGCTGTTGTGCATTGGAGAAGGAAGGTGCGTCTGCTCTCTACTCAAAAAACATAAAGAAGAAATCGGTGAGGTGCTATAAATGTCAGAAGATGGGACAAATTGCGTCTCAGTGCAAAGAAAAAGTAAGCCCAAGATCAGACACACAGAAAAAGAGGTATGTTACTGATAGCCCAGAGAGAAGGACCAATAACAAAGGTAAGGCACTCTCATGTTTTTATTCTTTTGATGGGATGAGTAATCGTGATATGGAATGGATTTTAGACTCAGGTGCATCTGTGCATAATGTTAAAGATAAATCACTTCTTTATGACATCGAAGATAAGACTCATATGGGAATATCTACTGTTGATGGCAACAAGCTGCAGTGTCACCTGGCTGGGAAACTAGATCAACATGTAAGTGTAAATGGTGAATCAGATATGGTTACAGCACGCAGTGTTCATTATGTGAAAAATGCGGCAACTAACGTGCTGTCTGTAGGGGAAATTGTCAAGAAAGGAAATACAGTCACTTTTGACATGCAGGGTGCAAGAGTAATCAGTGAAAGTGGCGAAGTTATAGCTACAGCAAGTAACGAAAGGGGTATTTTTAAGTTGGATACATACAGTAAACATAAAAATGTTAGTGATTCAGTATATTCAGCTGAAGGTTTTTTATGGCACCGGAGGCTTGGACATCTAAATAGAAAGAGTATGTCTCTAATAAAGGATATGGTAAAGGGAATACAGAATTTTAGTGTGTCCAAGGTTCCTTGTGAGACATGTATAAAGGGGAAACAAGCAAGGTTGCCCTTCAAGACTAGTAAGAGTAAATCCACAGAAGTCTTACAGTTAATCTATGCCCTGGCACCTAAGAAGCTTGCGGTAGTGCTGGAGTTTTCCCAAATATAATTTCATTCTCTTTAAAAATTAAACGACATTCGAATCTATACTGTTTCCCTGCGCTTCTCTTTTTACACCTGAACTTCAACTGCTTACATCAAGGCAGGTTAGCTGGACCAGCCGGTTGGCCAATGCTGTCCAAGTTAAATGCGCCAGTAAAACTGTTGTTCCACATTATCGCTTAGTCTGTGTGCGTGTAACACAGCATAAAACGTATCCTTATGATCGTACTTGACTATTCGACACAGCTTGTCTTCTGCTCCAAGTGAAACGAAATTAAATGAGATTCAAGCAAACGTGGAAGAATACATGGCTTAATTTTACATCAAGTTTATTCTTACGATGAACACTGTATAACACTTTATACAATGCAAAGTACATTCTTCAAAATCAAAGAACATTAATCTTGATAACCTCGTTGGTTTTAGCTTGGACACAGCAAATGTTATGGTTGGAGAGCATTATTCAGTTTTTTCTAGCCTATAAAGAGACTTCCCACAGATAGCATATATTAACTGCTCATTTATACGATTTATCTTTGTACTTCAAAAACATGCTTAAAATTTTCAAGAGGTGTCGAAGATTTGCTGAGAAACTTAGGTTCTCATTTCAGCAGAAATTTTGGCAGGACAGACATTAAAAGAATTTCAAGTGTTTTTTCGTACTGTCCTTGTGCAGCTGTATGGTTGTCTGCCAAATCATGTGTGGATTGGGTACTGGAACAGTATACTACACTTAATGTCTACCCGAGAAATGTTACGAAAGATCCAACTTTAACTACAGAACAAATGGTTTCAACTATGGATAACGCATTTATTACGCATATCTGGAATTCATGTCGTATGTTTTAGGCATACTTGCAGATTTTAATACATTTTTCAACGTGAACTCCCTCACCTTCACAAACATTAAGTCAAAGGTAGAAAAAAGTGCTAAAAGATCTGTATTCTAATTTTATTAATTTTGATCTTGTCTTAATAATAAAAAATTAAATTATACTGTTAGATCATACAAATCCGAGGCTCTTCTTTGGATTAGATAAGATAAACTTGGGTATCGCTGCACAGGAATTATTTAATGGATTCAAAAGCCAATAGCGGTGAAGTGCAGCAACAAGACATAAATTGTTTTTACAGAAGTTGTTCTAATTTCTATGTAGAGCTTGTACACAGGCCAAAAGACGATTTGACTTCTCAGATTACATTTTTTAATTAAGTTTCATAGTGAAAGCTAACGTAGCCCAATGTCACACTTAAATACTTCTTCCCTGTCGTAAAAAGGTTTCCTGTACTTCAACAATTAATCAACTGTTAGCACCTGGATTCTGAATGGATAAATCATGCTATGCTCGAGCATGAGAAACTTTGATTAGATGTTTCTGAATCTGACACTGTATACTGGAAGAAAGTTTTTGATACAGTATCTGCAGCCAAAATTCCACGTTTCCCAAATTTACAAAAAGCAATCTTCCTTCTCCTCTGTCTTCCCTTTTCAAATGCCTCAGTGGAACGAGTGTTAAGTACCCTTACTAACTCGAAAAGGTTCATAGGAGCAAACTGAAATTTGAAACAAAAGTAGTTTTAGTATTGATGGCTGCAAAAGAAGAGGTAGAAGGCGAAGGAGGATGTGGTTCTTTCAAAGCGACGAGAGAAATAATGAGAAGCGGTGTATGATTTCGCTCAGTGCCTGGAAACTGGGATTAAGTAAGTAAAATATTTAACTATTAAGTTTTCAGTTAACTTATCGTCATTTTCTTGCATGTATGCATCCCTGCAACTATTTTTTGAAACGGAGGGTATTTTGAAGAAAAATCGGGTAATTTGACGATCTTGGGTGGTTGGCTTAGTTGATATGCACTGGCAACACTGGTTGTAGCCATCCCTTGAAACCCAAACTCGCTCAAAAAACTAGTAGCTCCAAATGAATACCGATGCTGAAAAAAAGGTATTGGAATGCAATTCGTACAAAATTCGGTTTCCCGACTTAAACGAAACTGTGATGAATTAAAAGGGGCTAGCGTGTGGTATTTGACCCCCTACTGAAGTTATGGTTGCGGTGACAGACTTATGTGTAGCTAGCCTGAGTCCGTCATTGCAGATAGCTCACGAGTCAATTTTTTTTACAAAAATTATTTGTGTTCTGAAGCTGTGTGATGAAGGGTAGTCATATTAATACATAGAAGAAGGGAAGTTATCAACCTTCAATGGCGTCACTATCAGAGCTCGAAATCGTCACTCCATGTGGAAAGGTGATGAGGCATTGATTCGTGCTCATTTTGCAGTGAAGATACATAACAATCTGGTTAGTGGTTCACCACAGAAAGCCCAAAAAATTTTACAGTGAAATTAATAATATTTCTGAACGCAGTGAAAAGGAAAATAGTCGTAAAGTCTGTGGGCTGGAGTTTGACTACAAGCAAAATTTTCTATTAGCAAATAATCCTGTTCAGGATATCTTTTATTTGAAAAAGATATGGGAAATGTTTTTGACGTACATAATATGAAACAACCACCCACGCTTTTAAAGGTATCAGAAGCCGAAGCAAAGAAATGTGGAAATGAAAGTAGCTCATTTCTATACCCTTCTATGGAGAAACATATCTAAAAGGATGTGAATGAGCTTCACCTGTTCTCCAATGAGTGTACCAGGTAGAGCAAGAATAACACAATGATTCACTTTTGTTTACCACTTGAATCAACTGGGACACAGAAGAAGATGAAACATTACTTCTCTATAGACAGATATAATTTTCTGCCATATGATGAAGATGGAATTATGAAGAAGTTGGTGAGCCATCATGACAAGACCTGCCGGCCGGTGTGGCCGAGCGGTTCTCGGCGCTACAGTCTGGAACCGCGTGACCGCTACGGCCGCATGTTCGAATTGTGCCTCGAGCATGGGTGTATGTGATGTCCTTAGGTTAGTTAGGTTTAAGTAGTTATAAGTTCTAGGGGACTGATGACCACAGATGTTAAGTCCCATAGTGCTCAGAGCCATTTGAACCATTTTTTGACAAGACCTATGTACTTGAAGAGTATGTCATAATGATCGAAAACGTGTCAAGTAAATCCTCAGTGGAAACTATTGACCATGTTTCTATATCAGCATTTAAAAATTAGTGGCCTGTCTATTTTAAAAAGTCTTGCCTCCGTGAATCAAGCACGGGAAAATTTCCTGACGAGCATAAAATTTCTTTTTCCTCTTCTAAATGGATGAGTTTTGAGTATTACCGAAGGATCCTGTACTTCTCAGTGAGTTACCGTACCCCGAAAAACGGATGCCCATCAATGACAAAAATATACAAGATATATTGAAAGTGAAAAGGTATATTCACCTCAGTATATGGAATTTGATGAGCAGTTGTAAGAACGGGCAATAGCAGTTGGAACACAATGGTAGTGATGATGATCAAAAAGAATAACTTGTTTTATTGTGTTTTGCTTCAGCATTATTGTAAGTGCATCTACAGCTTAAAATGTGAATAAAAAAGCAATAATCTCCTAATCCAAATGTCTCTATGGTCTTCTCTGTGCCTACACTTACTCTAAAACCATAGGTAACTAGTGGCAGTATTCTACAGCGTTGAATACTCTTCCTCCTGACAAATTTGTTTGGATTGCTGTGTTGTATTCTGTACAGATGTCTTGTACATGCAGCTTGAATAGTTATGTCACTGTAATTTTCACAGATTTAATGCTCATGGTTTTACGAGACTAACTGAAACATTTGATACCATCATGACAAAAATAAGACATGAATGATTCTTCGAATGCAACATGCGTAATCATAACAACAACGACCTCAGAGAATCTTGGTCGTCGCATATCAGAGACAGAAAAGATTAATATGATTTTAGTAAACTGCAGGAGCGGCCAAGGAAAGGCCCCAGGATGAGTATCGCTTACTGAAGGCTATAATGCACAGATAGTATTGGGAACTGAAATGTTTATCGTAAGGATGGGTTAGTCACCATTGGTTTATTGCAGTAAAAAATTCGACAAAATTTAGCGAGCTTATCACGGATTCCGAATGTGAATTAACCTGGGTGAACGTGAGTATCAAAGAACGGTCAAAAATGGTGATCGGATGTTTTTATAGACCACCTGGGTCAGGATACGTAGTTGTAGAGGGCTTCAGATAGAGCTTGTAGAATACCATTAGTAATTTTTCTGATCACGGTGTTGTAATAGGGGGTGACTTCAACTTGCCAGGTCTATAGATTGGGAGTGTTATGCCATCAAAACTGGTGCCAGAGACAGGGGCTCGTGAGGCATTGTTCTAGATGACTTGCCCCAAAATTACCTTGAGCAGATAGAGGGTAACGTCTACTGGCAACAAACAGACCTGCACTTATCGAATCAAATAACATAGAGGAAGATATCAGTGTTCATAAGGTTGTGACAGCATGTATGACGACGGGTCTTACAAGGAATGTTAAGAAAGGTAGGAATATACACTACTAGCCATTAACATTGCTACACCTAGAAGAAATGCAGATGATAAACGGGTATTCATTGGACAAATATATTATACTAGATCTGCCAAGTGATTACATTTTCACACAACCACCTCTGGCCGTAATAACGGCCTTGATACGCCTGGTCATTGAGTCAAACAGAGCTTGGATGACGTGAACAGGTACAGCTGCCCAAGCAGCTTCAACACGATACCACAGTTCATCAAGAGTAGTGACTGGCGTATTGTGTCGAACCAGTTGCTCGGCCACCATTGACCAGACGTTTTCAAGTCGTGAGAGATCTGGAGAATGTGCTGGCCAGGGCAGCAGTCGAACGTTTCCTGTATCCAGAAAGCCCCGTACAGGACCTGCAACATGCGTTCGTGCATTATCCTGCTGAAATGAAGGGTTTCGCAGGGATCGAATGAAGGGTAGAGCCACAGGTCGCAACACATTTGAAATGTAACGTCCACTGTTGAAAGTGCCGTCAGTGCGAACTAGAGGTGACCGAGACGTGTAACCAATGGAACCCCGTACCATCACGCCGGTTGATACGCCAGTATGGCGATGAAGAACACACGCTTCCAATGTGCGTTCACCGCTATGTCGCCAAACATGGATGCGACGATCATGATACTGTAAACAGAAGCCGGATTCATCCGAAAAAATGACGTTTTGCCATTCGTGCACCCATGTTCGTCGTTGAGTACACCATCGCAGGCGCTCCTGTCTGTGATGCAGTGTCAAGGGTAACCGCAGTCATGGTCTCCGAGCTAATAGTCCATGCTGCTGCAAACGTCGTTGAACTGTTCGTGCAGATGGTTGTTGTCTTGCAAACGTCCCCATCTGTTGACTCAGGGATCGAGACGTGGCTGCACGATCCGTTACAGTCATGCGGATGAGATGCCTGTCGTCTCGACTGCTAGTGATACGAGGCCGTTGGGATCCAGCACCGCGTTTCGTATTACCCTCCTTAACCCACCGATTCCATATTCTGCTAACCGTCATTGGATCTCGACCAACGCGAACATCAATGTCGCGATACGATACACCGCAATCGCGATAGGCTACAATCCGACCTTTATCAAAGTCGGAAACGTGATGGTACGCATTTCTCCTCCTTACACGAGGCATCACAACAACGTTTCACCAGGTAACTCCGGTCAACTGCTGTTCGTGTATGAGAAATCGGTTGGAAACTTTCCTCTTGTCAGCACGTTGTAGGTGTCACCAACGGCGCCAACCTCATGTGAATGCTCTGAAAAGCTAATTATTTGCATATCACTGCATGTTTTTCCTATCGGTTAAATTTCTTCGTGGTGTAGTAGTTTTAATGGGCAGTAGTGTATATTTGCTCAGCAAGGGTGACAGGATACAAATTTCAGAATATCTCAGCAGTCAGCATCAAATACACGGTGATGAGGACGAAGATGTGGAGGACAAATGGAAAAAATTCAAAGGAATCGTTCATTATTCCAGTATACTCTATGCGAGTATGTTCCGAGTAAGGTTTTAAGGGATGGTAAAGATCCACCATGGTTTAATAGCCGAGCACTACGTAAACAAAAAGCACTTCATCTCAGATTCAAGAGAAGTAAAAACAAAGCTGACAAAAAAAAAAAAAAAGGCTGAACGAATCGAAAATGAGGTTGAGAGCAATGAGAGAAGCATTCAGTGATTTTGAAAGTAAGGCGTTGTCAACCAACCCGAGTAAAAATCCTGAGATTTTGGTCGTATGTAAACACAGTAAGTGGGTCAAAATCATCTATTCATTCTCTCAGCTGCCTCACCCGCACCGAAACGGAAGGTAACAGAGAGAAGGCCGAAATACTGAATTCGGTCTTCCGAAGCTGTTTCACCGCGGAAGATCGTAACACTGTTCCTCCTTTCAATCGTCGTACGAACGTCGAAAGGCGGATATTGAGATAACCGATCGTGGAACTGGAAAGCAGCTACAGTCGCTTAGTAGTGGAAAGGCTTCAGGACCAGATGAAATATCTATTAGATTCTACAAAGATTATGCGAAAGAACTTGCTCCCCTTCGAGCAGTAGTTCATCGTAGATCGCTTGGGCAACGAAAGGTACCTAATGACTGGAATAAAGCGCAAGTCGTTCCCGCTTCCAAGAAAGACCGTAAAACAGATCCACACAATTATAGACGTATATCGTTGACGTCAATCTGTTGTAGAATTATGGAACATGTTTTATGTTCTTGGAAAATGAACATCTACTCTATAAAAATCAACGTGGATTCCGCAAACAGAGATCCCGCTCTGTTCCTACATGAGATGCGCTACTGGATCGTACAACTACAAAGAAATTATCGTTCATTTCGTTAAGGGGCCGCACATATCTACAATCTAAACCATAAAATTTGCCGGCCGCGGTGGTCTAGCGGTTCAGGCGCTCAGTCCGGAACCGCGCGACTACTACGATCGCAGGTTCGAATCCTGCCTCGGGCATGGATGTGTGTGATGTCCTTAGGTTAATTAGGTTTAAGTAGTTCTAAGTTCTAGGGGACTGATGATCACAGATGTTAAGTCCCATGGTGCTCAGAGCCATTTGAGCCATAAAATTCGTTTTGGGGTGCCTGTCCTTGACGTTTTGTGCCAGGTGGCCGATCTAACGGCAACAAGAAGTTCATTTTCAGTATTTCGGGTAATTATTGCCCGAATTTAAAAATTTAACATGCTGCCACAATCTGTTGAGTAAAATAAGTTTAACACAATAAGATAAGTATTCCAATTGGAAGCAAAGTATTTGTCTTGAAGTGGAAGGCGCTCAAATATTCCAACTTTGTTCATTCATTACTCGAAAATGATAACACTTAGCGACTTCCAACGAACTTCACATATAACTTCAAACCTCTATGAAAGTTTTCTCACACAGCCCTTACAAAATGATGGAAGGAAAAATAGTTTATCGCTTACTGCATTTTCACTGTTCATATACTCTTAAGTCCACCGTCTGCCAGGACGTTTTAATTTTTTACTTATTTACTACTAATGCTGTTTGCAACATACCTTGCAGACAGTATATGTTTACATATCACTGAATGCACCTGCAAAATTATATCACCGTACAGCGTATAGCTCAGGGGGATATGACGTGATAGACTTGTCAAAAACTAGCTTCTGCTTACATTGGCGTGCAGTAAAACTTCAACATCAGGCGTGACGTTTTAATTTACTACTTCTTTTCTACTAATGCCTTTCGCAATACATTTCGCATGCAATATCTGCATATATCACTGAATGCACCTACAACGTAATATCACTGTACAGCAAATAGTTAAGGAGATATGACGTTAGAAATAACGAGATACATCAAAAACGTGCTTCGGCTTAAAATGGAGCGCAAAGCACTTATACTGTAATCATTCAGTATTTCATAATGAAAGTACTTAGCGACTTCCAACAAACTTTAAGCATAATTTCAATCATTTTCTAAACTTTTTCTCTCGTACATGCTTATCGTCAAGAATAACAGAATTAGAGCGCTATTATGATTGTTGCCTGCAGGTCTCGGCTTTATACTGGTACCATATACAAATAGGTGTGTTCGATTAATTATTTCACGTTAACTTCTCCACAATTTATAAAAGTTGAATGTGGCGCATAAAATTATATAAAAAATTACTTCGTTATTTTCTTATCTTGTAAGAAGACTTAAAAATGGAATGCATTATCATCATCATCATCTTTCTCCTCTGGAGGGTCAGGAACGGAAGAAATGAAAGTGGATGGTCGCGAATATAACTGCGTTTTTCAGTAAGAACAAAATTTTTGCTCCTCACACTCTGGCTGCCAAGTAAACATCCATACAATGTAAAAGTAACGAACCTATTCCTATTTTTCACTTTTGTAAGATTCCTCTGACTAAAAACTCTTTCACAATCAGCATTTGAATGTGGAAGGGATAAACATGAAAGCACAAACTCTGGTAGGGCTGGGCATTCTCTCTCGCCAAATAACATTTTTAAGTTGAGTGTGTTCTCCCAGAATACGTCCACTTCTGAACAGTTCTTAACATTTTGTCTATTTTTATGATAGGACATTTCCTCCAGTCATCGATTTGTTGTAGACGCTTATCATCTAGAAAGACTGTTATTGGCAATTTTGACATAAGAGGTATAAGACAAAGAGTTTATTTCTATTTCTTTGTTTGAAACAGCCCTTTTAGGCGTCAGAACTGCAAGCAATGGCAATAAATCATCAGCAAAGTTATATCTCTTTTTCAGTTCCGAGCATCCATCATCATCATCATTGGGTTGTCTGCCTTGCCTAGCCCTCCATGCTTCTCTGTCTTCTGCGTTCCTCTTAATTCTTTGGTACCCTCCTTGTGGCCTGCTGACATCATCCAGCATCTGGAACCTTCTTCTGCCCTTCCCTCTCTTTGCCGGAACGAAACCTTCAATTGCCTCTACTAGAAGGCAATATCTTCTTAGGTTGTGGCCTATCCAGTTTAGTTTCCTGTTCTACATCCAGTTTAGTTTCCTGTTCTACACACGTTCTTCTCCAACTGTCCTCAGTACTTCTTCATTCCTGACTTTATCAATCCAGCTGATCTTCTCCACTCTACGCCATATCCACAATTCACAAGATTCTATTCTCTTCTCATCCTGCTTTCTCAAAGTCAACGTTTCTGCTCCATACAAGGTCACGCTCCATACTAGGCACTAAACCAGTCGCTTCCTTAATTCCTTGCTTAAACAGGTAGTTAGGAGTCTTCTCTGCTTTTGAAATGCATCTTTCGCCAGAGCCATTTTCACGTTGGTATCTAGTTAGCAACCAATGTCTTCTTTAACCCAACTTCCCAAATACTTGAATGCTCTTACCTGTTCTATGATTTCTGACCCCAACTTAATTTTCACTTTTATTTTCTTTAGACTTACGAGCACGCTTTCGGTTTTCTTTTTATTGATTTTCATGCCATACTCTGCACAGGCTTCATTCAGGTCATTTAGCATTTGAGTCAGCGTCTCTTGATTTTCTGCGAGGATCGCCATGTCACCTGCAAATTTTATACATTCAATTTTCCGCCCACCTATCCTGACGCCACTTGTAACATCCAAACAGCTTTCCAGTACTTCCTTCAGGTAGATATTAAAAAGGCTCGGTGAGAGAGAACAGTCCTGTTTAGCACCTCTCCCAATCTCGCTGTCTTCAGAGATTCCATTACCTATCTGTACCCGAGATTCCTGATTCAGGTACATATTTGCGATCAATATTCTCTCCTTCCACTTTATTCCCGTCTTTTTTCAAGATATCTAACAGCTTATCCCACTTCACTCTATCAAAGGCCTTTTTGAAGTTTATGAAGACAGCATATACTTCTTATCACATTTCTATGTATCTTTCGCCGCTAGTTCTTAGAAGTCCAATGGCACCTCTTCCCTTTCTCCTTATGAAACCATATTGTTACTCACCAAGTGTTTCTTCCAGCGTTCCATATAGCCTCCTATTCAGAATTCGGAGAACTACTTTTGCTACCTGCAGTATTAGGCTGATTGTCATTTGGTATTCACACTTTTTGGGATTATTAGTCTTTAGGATTGGGACTATTATACTTCTGGCCATCACCCGGTGTCATAGGTGTAGCTGCAAAGATAGGTAAACTCATTTTCGCCTGTTTCTTTTAAATTCTTTAAGCTTTCTGCCGGAATGTCATCTACACCGCACGCTTTGTTTCAATATATTCTTTCCATCTATTCTGAACAGCGTGTGGGTCACTTAGAACAGTTCCGTATTTCCATTCTATCTCCATATTTATTTTGTTCTTCCTTCCCTGAAGTACAGGGTGCCTGAAAAGTATTTCCCTGATTACATAAATTGATAACTCAGGCTAGAAGTAAGATAAATATATGAAACTGGTGTCTAATTGTTTACAAACCATCAAAATTTTTTTTCACACATCATTAAACTTCCACATGAGCACCCTTGGTAGCACGTAGCACATCTAAGCGATATTCAGTTTCCGTCCACACATTAGCCAACATCACTGGAGGGATCGATTCAACGACTGTGGTTATCCGTTACCGCAGGGTTTCAAGATCTGGTACACGTGTTCGGTAGACCTCGTCCTTGACATAACCCCATAGAATGAAATCTAATGGGGTTATGTCAGGAGAGCGTGGAGGCCAAACCGTTGGCCCATCACGACCAATCCATCGCCCAGGAAAGGTCACATCGAGATAGGCACGGACGTCCAAACCCCAATGAGGCGGTGCACCGTCTTGCTGAAACAATACATCGGGGTGATATTGAAGCAGCTGAGGAACAGTATACAGTAGCAACATGTCCAGATACACTGCAGATGTGATGGTAGCCTCAGCGAAAAAGACTGGTCCGATAATTCGATCGTGCAAAAGCGTCCACCGAACATTCACCTTTGGACTGCCTCTGGTGCAGTCCATGACCTCGCCAGGGTGTTGTGAACCCCAAATGCGCACATTATGGCGATTCACTACTCCACTGACAATAAAGGTCGCTTCGTCGGAAAAAGTAATTCGTCTGAGATAACCATCATCGTCCTCAATACGTGATAGCATTTCGACCACAAAGTCATATCGACGTGTACTGTCATTGGGCAACAAAGCCTGAACGATTTGCACTTTGTATACACGAAACAATAAACGTTTGCGTGAAATGTCATAGATAGCTTTTTGGCATCTGTAATTTACGTGAGGCCCTCCGCACCGATTTCTTTGGACTTCGCAGAAAAGACTGCCTTACAGCTTCCACCCTGTCTGCTGAGGTTCTTGGTCAACCAGACCTCGGAAGGTCAGCAACCGATCCTGTGTTCTTGAACTTCTCATTTTTTTTTTTTTTTGGTCATCAGTCTACTGACTGGTTTGATGCGGCCCGCCACGAATTCCTTTCCTGTGCTAACCTCTTCATCTCAGAGTAGCACTTGCAACCTACGTCCTCAATTATTTGCTTGACGTATTCCAATCTCTGTCTTCCTCTACAGTTTTTGCCCTCTACAGCTCCCTCTAGTACCATGGAAGTCATTCCCCCATGTCTTAGTAGATGTCCTATCATCCTGTCCCTTCTCCTTATCAGTGTTTTCCACATATTCCTTTCCTCTCCGATTTTGCGTAGAACCTCCTCACTCTTTACTTTATCCGGGAACCTAATTTTCAACATTCGTCTATAGCACCACATCTCAAATGCTTCGATTCTCTTCTGCTCCGGGTTTCCCACAGTCCATGTTGCACTACCATACAATGCTGTACTCCAGACGTACATCCTCAGAAATTTCTTCCTCATATTAAGGCCGGTATTTGATATCAATAGACTTCTCTTGGCCAGAAATGCCTTTTTTGCCATAGCGAGTCTGCTTTTGATGTCCTCCTTGCTCCGTCCGTCATTGGTTATTTTACTGCCTAGGTAGCAGAATTCCTTAACTTCTCATACCAGGCTTTAATGCTCTTGGCATCAGGTGGATTCCTCCCAAATGTTTTCTGGAAGTGTCTCTGCACTGTGGCTGGTGATCGTGTCTCATGGTACGACAGACGCACTGTGACTTCTCCTGGTTGATTAACATGACTTCTTGGGCACTGCACCTCATCCACCATTTACGTACTGCGAACCTAAAACAGAAAAGCAATTCGACACAAGTTTCATATTTGTATCTTACTTCTAGCCTGAGTTATCAATTTATGTGATCAGGGACAGTCTTTTCGGACACCCTGTACTATTTCCTTGGCTACTCGATACATCTTTTCGTACTTCCCTCTATCTCCAGTGTCTCAATTTCTGAACAGATTTATATTGTCCATTTTCCCTGGCCTGATCAATTACTCTTCTCAGCTCATTGTTCAGTCTCCTGTATTGCCTTTTTCCTTCATCAGATTGAGCGTTTTTCCATTTTTCTCCTTTCTGCCATCTTGAAGATCATTTCATCGGTAATTCATCGTTTGCTTCTCCGCTTGCTCTTCACCAGACCAACAACATCTTTACTGGTTGCTTTCAGGGTGTCGCTGAACTGGTTCTGCTGTTCATTTATGCCCTCTGTCTTTTTTCTTATTTTCCCCTTGTCTCGGTACTCTTCTTCAAGCTTTTTGGTTATTCCTTCTTCCTATAGATGATCCAAGTTAAATTTCTCTCTCACTTTACCTACCAACAACCTTTCCAATCTAACCTGCACATCTACCACAACCAAGTGTGGTCAGAGTTAATATCTGTTCCTGGATAAGCCTTGGCATTTCTCCTGCATGTTCGGAATATGCTCTGTATTAGTATGTAATATATCTGGTATCTGCTACTGTCTATATTCGATGTCCATGTGTACCGTCTTCTTTTGTGATGCTCAAAAAGCGTGAACATCCCGTCTATATAAAATCCATACATCTGTGGTGAGAGTCTTTTACGGCATGCCGTTCATTATATATTTCTGGTTTCTGAATTGCCTTCAGTACGCCAACTCCGAAATACATTTGGCTGTCACGAAGAAGCGTTGACCTGTTGTTGAGACATTGTCAATATATTTATTGGTTATGACATACTGCCGGTCCACGTAGCAAAGTAACATTTCCATTTGCATTTCTCACACTTTTCATGAAACCTAATGAGTCAATGAGTCAATAACAACAACTGTATCAGTCTGGAAATATTTATTTAAATCTGTGAAGTTCGGTAAAATGTAGGTTAAATACAAATAAAATATTTTAAAAACATTGTCATTGAGAGATCGATGAATTTCTTCTGCCGTAACCAGCCTCTCTTCTAGGTATTTAGAATCAAAATAATATCGCAAAGCATATCACTGTTCTAAAATTCTCACTGCATCGGTCCTCAAAGGTAGACGTATGTGATGGATGCAACAATTTATGAATTTTGATAACAAAAAACTTTTGAAATTTGTGCAGTTGTGTCTGTCTCTTAGCACTAGCTTTAAATGGTTATGAATGTTCCTAGCTAGGTCTTCACAACGTCTGGACAGATACTTACAAGCCACACGGGCACATATGTGAAGCGAGTGACATATACATTTGAGAATAATTAGTCCAGGACATTTTTCAGTTAACTGAGTAGCAACAGAGTTTCTTGACCCCATCCATAGAATTACAATCAGCAGAAGCAAATTCTGTAATATTATTTTCAGAAACAGTATACTCTGAAAATGAAAGCATTAGATAGGAATAAAGCTTTTTACTTGTTGCACTTTCGTTTGCCTTTATCATATTCACCCTGCATAAAAATTAAAAAAAATCAAAATTTACTTTCAGTTTTATTTGTCTCTTTATCAAAATATCTAACCACGACTTACGACGTTTTAACAGATCTTATTTCTGTTGACTCATCAGTAAGAACACTGAATTTTGTATGTCTCAGTTTTTCTCAAGTTCGTTCCCACGCCTGGACACACTGGTATTTAGGGTGCTCAAAATCGTATTTGTGAAAGAAACTGTCAAAAATAAAAAAAATAAAAATTTAAATAGTAAAAAAGATGAAATCTTAACTATGGTAAGCGTTACAAATATCGTACAATAGATTTGTGATCCGAAGGGTGGGTCCTATGTTCGTGCATCATCTTAAATTATCGTACATGTACGGACCAGATCGTACGGGTGGCAATGCTGCACATATTCCAACAATTTTCACATGCAAGTTTCGACTCGTTTGTTTCCGAAACAGGGACTTTGATCTCAAGTTGACACTATTATCAGTCTCCATCATCCTAGAAAGTTTGTAACATCATCACGGAATCAACCTGTATGTTCATACATTTACAGGGGCCGGCGCCTGTGACTTCGACACTCTGTAGCATCGCTGGATGACGTTTCTTCACATCGGCCCCTATTCAGAATAATATGTACTCCCTCCCCTCCAAAGTCCTAGAAGAAATTTGTAGCGGAAGTTTCTGAACACATAAAAAAAACAACTGCGGTACGTAAATAAAGAATGGTTGTATGGGTGAACAGTTTTATCAAAAAAATATAGTTCAACAAAAATATCAGCGAATACAGAATATCATACCAGTGGGAAAAAATGTTTAAATCCACTGATACAATAATAAACCAAGACAAAAGCATAAACTTCTCAACGAAATTCCTAGACACTCTCAGTGTTCCCGGTAAGCTGTCACAAATACCGTTTAAACAACAATTTGAGCTTTAAAACGCTCTAATATCCGATAGGATTAACGTACAATATGACCATTCATGAAGCACAAGGGCAAACAGTCCAGTGTTGCAGAGTGAGTTAAAAAGAATCGTAATAAGTGCATTGACGACTACATTAGGGACGACAATACGTAACGTGTCCGCATTTTGGACAATCACAAAATTTACACGCCAATGCATCTGAAAGCAAAACATCAAACGCAGTTTACAACAAAGTGCACACATCAAAAAAAGTTTTGCACCACCTCGGTTCCTAGAGTTCCGGGACCTGTACAGAAAATTGGAATGGAGATCAACATAAACATCATTTCCGCCATTTTTATTGCTCATGAAGACCACACGCTGCATGTTGTACCATCTGGTGGTCCAGATTGCTGCACACACCGGTACCTCTAATACGCAGTAGCACGTCCTCTTGCATTGATGCATGCCTGTATTCGTCGTGGCATACTATCCACAAGTTTATCAAGGCACTGTTGGTCCAAATTGTCCCACTCCTCAACGGCGATTCGGCGTAGATCCCTGAAAGTGTTGGTGGATCACGTAGTCCATAAACAGCCCTTTTCAGTCTACCCCAGGCATGTTCGATAGGGTTCATTTCTGGTGAACATGCTGGCCACCCTAGTCCAGCGATGTCGTTATGCTGAAGGAAGTCATTCACAAGATGTGCACGATGGGAGTGTGATTTGTCATCCATGAAGACGAATGCCTCGCCAGTATGCTGCCGATATGGTTCCACTGTCGGTCGGAGGAGGGCATTCACGTATTGTTCAGCCGTTACGGCGCCTTCCATGACCACCAGCATAAACAGCCCTTTTCAGTCTACCCCAGGCATGTTCGATAGGGTTCATTTCTGGTGAACATGCTGGCCACCCTAGTCCAGCGATGTCGTTATGCTGAAGGAAGTCATTCACAAGATGTGCACGATGGGAGTGTGATTTGTCATCCATGAAGACGAATGCCTCGCCAGTATGCTGCCGATATGGTTCCACTGTCGGTCGGAGGACGGCATTCACGTATTGTTCAGCCGTTACGGCGCCTTCCATGACCTCCAGCGGCGTAGGTCGGCCCCACATAATGCCACCCCAAAACAACAGTGAGCCTCCACCTTGCTGCACTCGCTGGACAGTGTGTCTAAGGCGTTCAGCCTGACCGGGTTGCCTCCAAACACGTCTCCGACGATTGTCTGGTTGAAGACTTACGCGACACTTACCGGTGAAGAGAACGTAATGCCAATCCTGAGCAGTCCATTCAGAATGTTGTTGGGCCCGTCTGTAGCGCGCTGCAGGGTGTCGTGGTTGCGAAGATGGACCTCGCCACGGACGTCGGGAGTGAAGTTGCGCATCATGCAGCCTATTGCGCACAGTTTGAATCGTAACATGACGTCCTGTGGCTGCACGAAAAGCATTATTTAACATGGTGGCATTGCTGTCAGGGTTCCTCCGAGCCATAATCCGTAGGTAGCGGTCATCCACTGCAGTAGTAACCCTTGAGCGAGGAATGTCATCGACAGTTCCTGTCGCTCTGTATATTCTCCACGTCCGAACGAGATCGCGTTGTTTCACTCCGAGACGCCTGGACTCTTCGCTTGTGGAGAGCCGTTCCTGGCACAAAGCAACAATACGGACGCGATCGAACCGCGGTACTGACCGTCTAGGCACGATTGAACTGCAGACAACACGAGCCGTGTACCTCCTTCCTGGTGGAATGACTGGAACTGATGGGCTGTCGGACCCCCTCTGTCTATTAGGCGCTGCTCATGCATGATTGTTTACATCTTTGGGCGGGTTTAGTGATTTCTCTGAACAGTCAAAGGTACTGTGTCTATGATACAAAATCCACAGTCAATGCCTATCTTCAGGAGTTCTGGGAACCAGGGTGATGCAAAACTTTTTTTGACTTGTGTATTTTCAGGAAGTTAGATGCTGTGAAGATGAGATAGTTAATTGCGCGTTTTTCCCAATATTTGTTATCCAGTTTGTTTTATGATGTTCTGAATTTCCACCCAAAATTTCCAATCTACTTCACCTGCAGGACAAAGGCGGAAGTGGGTGGTAGTTTCTAGGCGTAACATTTGGCACAGAGTGTCTGTTAACTGCCTGCATATACAAGAATGAACATTCTAATCTGGCCCTTCGTCTGTGACAGCTATGCGAAACAGTTACTGTGAACAGAGTGGATCGGCTTGAGTTGCTCGGCAACGGCAGCAAGGCAGGGCGCCATGAAGAACGTGCCGACCCCGACCCCGCAGTTGCGGACGTCGGCAACAGGAAGCGGCTGGCTTCTGCCAGCGGACAATAGCGTCCTTCGCCTTTGAGCTCTTGCCGACACCGTACGACTAAGACCTTGAAGACTTTTGCTTCCGGGCCGACTTCTAGCCACATTCTTCGGTTGCGTCCTGCCGTCTTGAATGGATTACGCAAGCTGCGATATGGTCGCCAACTTAAGTGTGAGCCGATTATAGAATAAATTTCCTTCACTTCACGTCTATGGCTACTATTATTTATATATAGTACTATTTAAATATAGTACTATTATCTATATATATTTGATGATTTTGTGTTTAGCATCTGACGATGTCACTAAGGGTCCAGTATATTAGGACATGTTTTTATAAAACAGATCTGAAGATGGTCGTTATAGACCGAAACCGGTAGCCTTCTGACAAAAAATTTGTGACGATAGATGTGAAATAAAGGAAATTTATTGAATGAATGACACCATTCATGTAATGGAAGTTATTCCAATGGACAGCGATTCTGTATTGACTATGTAGAACGTCTTCAGGGCTACTGTTAATGAGTCATTCGTTTTCAGAGTTCTATATTTTCTAAGGTACTACACATAAAGATACGATTGATGCATGAGAAGAGATGCAAATCACCGAGTTTGTATTGTGCCTACCTGGCGGTGTTACGAGTGTAGTACCTTGACAAAATGGCGACAGAGCAAGAAAAGAGTCTTTGTGTGTTGGAATATGCGAGACGGCGTGCATTTAAAAGGAATGACGGAAAACGATCGCCATGTGAACAGAGCATTGCGCGTTGGTATCGACAGTTTAGTGACACTCGTTGCCTTTTTAAACAGAGAAGCGTCACGGTCGACCAAGCGTGCCAGATGCAACAGTGATGGAAAGTTTCCCTAATGGAAAGTTTCGTACGCAGCAGGACCGGCTCTGTGGGAGAGGGAGACCGAGGCCCCGTCCAAGGCGCAGGATTTTGGGGGCGGCAAGGTATTAAATTTTTATATGGTTCTAAATGATGAGTTAAACAAAACAATAAAAATCTGCGTGAATTAAGAAGGTGGAAACATGAATCGTTCATAAAATCTAGTGTCTTATGTTGTCCCCTCAATTTCTGCCATGCGGCTACACAATACTTGAAATCTACCTATGTTAGCTAGGAAGCTCCTAAAGGAGTGGAAAACTTTGTAGTAAAGAAATAAAGATAAACGTCAGCATATAATGGCCTAACAATTCCTGTAACAACCTTAAACACCTGTAACAGTATCGCTGAGAAAAACAGTTCGCAACAAATGAATAAAGAATAAGTAAAATATGCAATGCGCGTCACATGCCATAGTCTCTTGAATCCACACTTTGTGATTAAGCGGTATCATCTAGATCTGCCGTTGATACCATTTCCACGGTCCTTCTTTCCACGTTCCTTAAATTAATTTTTTTCTGCTTTATCTTGTTACTTATTTTAAGTTTTCCCTCATCTCCCTTTCTTTCTCGGTGTCGAAGTCATAAACAATAGAATGATGCCACAAAGGCATCAGAATTTGCAGTTTCATTTATGATTTCTCTTCTGTGCCTACGCGACGCTGGGCAGTCTTAAATGTTCGTACGTCTGCTCTAACATTGAAGCCATTGACTACAAACAAGATAGGAAAGGAGGGTTGATGCAGTTGCTTCTGTTAAATATAGTAAAGGAGAGGTATGTGATTTATTGGTTGAAATAAGCAAAGACAAAAATGCGAACAGAATGACTGCACATGAGGATGGGAGTTTGGCATTTCTTATCAGTGACTTTATGTTCCTTTCTTCAGTGGTGGTATGGTATGACATATTACTCCACATTATTGTTGTCAGCAAAAACACACGAAGCTTCTAAGCAGCAACTGACACTTGCTAACGAACATCTGCCAGCTGCTACGGAACAACCTATAGCTGCTGTAGACCACCCGACCAATGATAGTAAAAGGAAATGTACAGGGCGGGACATGTTCAGGTGAAGCGAAGCCTGTGCACGGACGCTCTGTGTGCTTTCGACATTTCATGCAGTACGGTGTTTGACGAAGGTTGTTGTGGAATCTGTTAGTGCAGTGGTTCCCAAACTTTGTTAGACCGTTACCCCTGAGTGCAATCAGACATTAGTTAGTACTCCCCCCTCCTCCCCCACTCGTCCTCCCTTGTGCTGTCTATTGTCCTCCCCCACATTGTCACCAACTTTAGCACCTAACTAAACTGTAGAACGAAAGACTTTTCTTGGAAAATTTTTACTTTTAACTGATGAAAGATGAATGACATAGTGTGTGTGTGTCAGAATGAATGATGAAGCAATTTGTGGTGCATCACAAGTGCTACCCACAACTCCTTCTCAGATGAGAAAGTAAACTATCCACAGTCAGGGTTGGTAGAAACTTGTTACAAAACCTGCTTCCCCTGCATTGCCTCTCTCAATTGCGGCACTGGCTTGGTCTGCAAACTTCAAGCCCATTTAAAATGTGTGCGCTACACTCACTGTTCGTGAATCACTGGATTACTGCACTCCTTACTTCTGAACTGACAGTAATGGGAAGACTTTAAGGTGTTAATACTTTGTGTGTGACCACAGCCACTATTAGAATTGTAATAATGATAATAATAATAACGTTGTTGTTGTTGTGGTCTTCAGTCCTGAGACTGGTTTGATGCAGCTCTCCATGCAACTCTATCCTGTGCAAGCTTCTTCATCTCCCAGTACCTACTGCAACCTACATCCTTCTGAATCTGCTTAGTGTAGTCATCTCTTGGTCTCCCTCTACGATTTTTACCCTCCACACTGCCCTCCAATACTAAATTGGTGATCCCTTGATGCCTCAAAACATGTCCTACGAACCGATTCCTTCTTCTGGTCAAGTTGTGCCACAAACTTCTCTTCTCCCCAATCCTATTCAATACTCCCTCATTAGTTATGTGATCTACCCATCTGATCTTCAGCATTCTTCTGTAGCACCACATTTCGAAAGCTTCTATTCTCTTCTTGTCCAAACTATTTATCGTCCACGTTTCACTTCCATACATGGCTACACTTCATACAAATACTTTCAGAAATGTCTTCCTGACACTTAAATCTATACTCGATGTTAACAAATTTCTCTTCTTCAGAAACGCTTTCCTTGCCATTGCCAGTCTACATTTTATATCCTCTCTACTTCGACCATCATCAGTTATTTTGCTCCCCATATAGCAAAACTCCTTTATTACTTTAAGTGTCTCACTTCCTAATCTACACTCCTGGAAAATGAAATAAGAACACCGTGAATTCATTGTCCCAGGAAGGGGAAACTTTATTGACACATTCCTGGGGTCAGATACATCACATGATCACACTGACAGAACCACAGGCACATAGACACAGGCAACAGAGCATGCACAATGTCGGCTCTAGTACAGTGTATATCCACCTTTCGCAGCAATGCAGGCTGCTATTCTCCCATGGAGACCATCGTAGAGATGCTGGATGTAGTCCTGTGGAACGGCTTGCCATGCCATTTCCCCCTGGCGCCTCAGTTGGACCAGCGTTCGTGCTGGACGTGCAGACCGCGTGAGTCGACGCTTCATCCAGTCCCAAACATGCTCAATGGGGGACAGATCCGGAGATCTTGCTGGCCAGGGTAGTTGACTTACACCTTCTAGAGCACGTTGGGTGGCACGGGATACATGCGGACGTGCATTGTCCTGTTGGAACAGCAAGTTCCCTTGCCGGTCTAGGAATGGTAGAACGATGGGTTCGATGACGGTTTAGATGTACCGTGCACTATTCAGTGTCCCCTCGACGATCACCAGAGGTGTACGGCCAGTGTAGGAGATCGCTCCCCACACCATGATGCCGGGTGTTGGCCCTGTGTGCCTCGGTCGTCTGCAGTCCTGATTGTGGCGCTCACCTGCACGGCGCCAAACACGCATACGACCATCATTGGCACCAAGGCAGAAGCGACTCTCATCGCTGTAGACGACACGTCTCCATTCGTCCCTCCATTCACGTCTGTCGCGACACCACTGGAGGCGGGCTGCACGATGTTGGGGCGTGAGCGGAAGACGGCCTAACGGTGTGCGGGACCGTAGCCCAGCTTCATGGAGACGGTTGCGAATGGTCCTCGCCGATACCCCAGGAGCAACAGTGTCCCTAATTTGCTGGGAAGTGGCGGTGCGGTCCCCTACGGCACTGCGTAGGATCCTACGGACTTGGCGTGCATCCGTGCGTCGCTGCGGTCCGGTCCCAGGTCGACGGGCACGTGCACCTTCCGCCAACCACTGGCGACAACATCGATGTACTGTGGAGACCTCACGCCCCACGTATTGAGCAATTCGGCGGTACGTCCACCCGGCCTCCCGCATGCCCACTATACGCCCTCGCTCAAAGTCCGTCAACTGCGCATACGGTTCACGTCCACGCTGTCGCGGGATGCTACCAGTGTTAAAGACTGCGATGGAGCTCCGTATGCCACGGCAAACTGGCTGACACTGACGGCGGCGGTGCACAAATGCTGCGCAGCTGGCGCCATTCGACGGCCAACACCGCGGTTCCTGGTGTGTCCGCTGTGCCGTGCGTGTGATCATTGCTTGTACAGCCCTCTCGCAGTGTCCGTAGCAAGTATGGTGGGTCTGACACACCGGTGTCAATGTGTTCTTTTTCCATTTCCAGGAGTGTAATTCCCTCAGCATCACCCGACTTAATTCGACTACATTCCATTATCCTCGTTTTGCTTTTGTTGATGTTCATCTTATATACTCCTCTCAAGACACTGTCCATTCCATTCAACTGCTCTTCCAAGTCCTTTGCTGTCTCTGACAGAATTACAATGTAATCGGCGAAACTCAAAGTTTTTGTTTCTTCTCCATGGATTTTAATACCTACTCCAATTTTTTTTGTTTCCTTACTGCTTGCTCAATATACAGATTGAATAACATCGGGGATAGGCTACAACCCTGTCTCACTCCCTTCCCAACCACTGCCTCCCTTTCATGCCCCTCAACTCTTATAACTGCCATCTGGTTTCTGTACAAATTGTAAATAGCCTTTCGCTCCCTGTATTTTACCCCTGCCACCTGTAGAATTTGAAAGAGTGTATTCCAGTCAACATTGTCAAAAGCTTTCTCTAACTCTACAAATGCTAGAAACGTAGGTTTGCCTTTCCTTAATCTTTCTTCTAAGATAAGTCGTAAGGTCAGTATTGGCTCACGTGTTCCAGTATTTCTACGGAATCCAAACTGATCTTCCCCAAGATCGGCTTCTACTAGTTTTTCCATTCGTCTGTAAAGAATTCGCGTTAGTATTTTGCAGGTGTGGCTTATTAAACTGATAGTTCGGTAATTTTCACATCTGTCAACACCTGCTTTCTTTGGGATTGGAATTATTATATTCTTCTTAAAGTCTGAGGGTATTTCGCCTGTTTCATACATCTTGCTCACCAGATGGTAGAGTTTTGTCAGGACTGGCTCTCCCAAGGCCGTCAGTAGTTCCAATGGAATGTTGTCTACTCCGGGGGCCTTGTTTCGACTCAGGTCTTTCAGTGCTCGGTCAAATTCTTAACGCAGTATCGTATCTCCCATTTCATCTTCATCTACATCCTCTTCCATTTCCATAATATTGTCCTCAAGTACATCGCCCTTGTATAGACACTCTATATATTCCTTCCACCTTTCTGCTTTCCCTTCTTTGGTTAGAACTGGGTTTCCATCTGAGCTCTTGATGTTCATACAAGTGGTTCTCTTCTCTCCAAAGGTCTCTTTAATTTTCCTGTAGGCAGTATCTATTATACCCCTAGTGAGATAAGCCTCTACACCCTTACATTTGTCCTCTAGCCATCCCTGCTTAGCCATTTTGCATTTCCTGTCGATTTCATTTTTGAGACGTTTGTATTCCTTTTTGCCTGCTTTATTTACTGCATTTTTATATTTTCTTCTTTCATCAATTAAATTCAATATTTCTTCCGTCACCCAAGGATTTCTACTAGCCCTCGTCTTTTTACCTACTTGATCGTCTGCTGCCTTCACTACTTCATCCCTCAAAGCTATCCATTCTTCTTCTACTGTATTTCATTCCCCATTCCTGTCAATTTTTCCCTTATGCTCTCCGTGAAACTCTGTACAACCTCTGGTTCTTTCAGTTTATCCAGGTCCCATCTCCTTAAATTTCCACCTTTTTGCAGTTTCTTCAGTTTCAAACTACAGGTCATAACCAATAGATTGTGGTCAGAGTCCACATTTGCCCCTGGAAATGTCTTACAATTTAAAACCTGGTTCCTAAATCTCTGTCTTACCATTATATAATCTATCTGATACCTTTTAGTATCTCCAGGGTTCTTCCATGTATACAACCTTCTTTCATGATTCTTGAACCAAGTGTTAGCTATGATTAAGTTGTGCTCCGTGCAAAATTCTACCAGGCGGCTTCTTCTTTCATTTCTTTCCCCTAATCCATATTTACCTACTATGTTTTCTTTTCTTCCTTTTCCTACTCACGAATTCCAGTCGCCCATGACTATTAAATTTTCATCTCCCTTCACTATCTGATTAATTTCTTTTATTTCATCATACATTTCTTCAATTTCTTCGTCATCTGCAGAGTTAATTGGCATATACACTTGTACTACTGTAGTAGGTGTGGGCTTCGTATCTATCTTGGCTACAATAATACGTTCACTATACTGTTTGTAGTAGCTTACCCGCATTCCTAATTTCCTATTCATTATTAAACCTACTCCCACATTACCCCTATTTGATTTAGTGTTTATAACCCTGTAGTCACCTGACCATAAGTCTTGTTCATCCTGCCACCGAACTTCACTAACTCCCACTATATCTAACTTTAACCTATCCATTTCCCTTTTTAAATTTTCTTACCTACCTGCCCGATTAAGGGATCTGACATTCCACGCTCCGATCCGTAGAACGCCAGTTTTCATTCTCCTGATAACGACATCCTCTTGAGTAGTCCCCGCCCGGAGATCCGAATGGGGGACTATTTTACCTCTGGAATATTTTACACAAGAGGACGCCATCATCATTTAATCATACAGTAAAGCTGCATGCCCTCGGGAAAAATGGCGGCCGTAGTTTCCCCTTGTTTTCAGCCGTTCGCAGAACCAGCACAGCAAGGCCGTTTTGGTTATTGTTACAAGGCCAGATCAGTCAATGATCCAGACTGTTGCCCTTGCAACTATTGAAAAGGCTGCTGCCCCTCATCAGGAACCAAACGTTTGTCTGACCTCTCAACAGATACCCCTCCGTTGTGGTTACGGCTATCGGTATCGCTGAGGCACGCAAGCCTCCCCACCAACGGCAAATTCCATGGTTCATGGGGGGGAATAATAATAATAATAATAATAATAATAATAATAATAATATTATTATTATTATTATTATTATTATTATTATTATTAATATTAATAATAATAATAATATTATTATTATTATTATTAATAATAATTATTATTATTATTATACTGTGTACAGCACAATAGCTCTCCTTATGCAATTACTGCTGTTTCGCGCTGTCAATTAATTCATTTATCTGTTTCGAAGCCAGTAATAAAGCAATTTCTGGACTACTACAGATCCTCTCTACAACTTGGAGTAAACATTTTCTTGAGATATATAACATTTGTTGCGTATATATCTCACTTTTATCATCAGCGATGTACGGGAAGAAGCAAAACATACACTACTGGCCATTAAAATTTCAACGCCAAGAAGAAATGCAGGTGATAAACGGGTATTCATTGGACGAATATATTATACTAGAACTGACATGTGATTACATTTTCACGCAATTTGGGTGCATAGATCCTGAGAAATCAGTACCCAGAACAACCACCTCTGGCCGTAATAACCGCGTTGGTACGCCTGGGCATTGAGTCAAACAGAGCTTGGATGGCGTGTACACGTACAGCTACCCATGCAGCTTCAACACTATACCACAGTTCATCAAGAGTAGTGACTGGCGTATTGTGATGAGCCAGTTGCTGGGTCACCATTGACCAGACGTTTTCAGTTGGTGAGAGATCTGGAGAATGTGCTGGCCAGGTCAGCAGTTGAACATTTTCTGTATCCAGAAGGCCCAGCACAGGACGTGCAACATTCGGTCGTGCATTATCCTGTTGCAATGTAGGGTTTCGCAGGGATCGAATGAAGGGTAGAGCCACGGGTCGTAACACATCTGAAATCTAACATCCACTGTTCGAAGTGCCGTCAGTACGAACAAGAGGTGACCGAAACGTGTAACCAATGGAACCCCATACCATCAAGGCGGGTGATACGCCAGTATGGCGATGACGAACACACGCTTCCAATGTGCGTTCACCGCGATGTCGACAAACACGGAAGCGACCATCAAGATACTGTAAACAGAACCTGAATTCATCTGAAGAAATGACGGTTTGCCATTCGTGCACCCAGGTTCGTCGTTGAGTACGCCATTGCAGGCGCTCCTATCTGTGATGCAGCGTCAAGGGTAACCGCAGCCATGGTCTCCGAGCTGCTAGTCCATGCTGCTGCAAACGTCGTCGAACTGTTCGTACTGACGGTTGTTGTCTTGCAAACGTCCCCATCCGTTGACTCAACGATCGAGAGGTGGCTGCATGATCCGTTACAGCCATGCGGATAAGATGCCTGTCATCTCTACTGCTAGTGATACGAGGCCGTTGGGAACCAGCACGGAGTTTCGTATTACCCTCCTGAATCCATCGATTCCGTATTGTGCTGACAGTCATTGGATCTCGACCAACGATAGCAGCAATGTCGGGATACGATAAACCGCAATCGCGATAAGCTACAATTCGACCTATATCAAAGTCGGAAACGTGATGGAACGAATTTCTCCTCCTTACACGTTTCATCAGGCAACGCCGGTCAACTGCTGTTTGCGAATGAGAAATCGGTTGGAAACTTTCCTCATGTCAGCACGTTGCGGGTGTCGCCACCGGTGCCAACCTTGTGTGAATGCTCTGAAAAGCTGATCATTTGCATATCACAGCATCTTCTTGCTGACGGTTAAATTTCGCGTCTGTAGTACGTCATTTTCGTGGTGTAGCAATTTTAATGGCCAGTAGTGTATGTTTGTAGTGGGGGACTATTTGAGCAATCTGTAACCTCTACCGCATTAAAGCTACTTATTGAGAAAAAGTAATTATTGATAACCTGGGCCAGTTGGAGTGGCCGTGCGGTTATAGGCGCTACAGTCTGGAACCACGCGACCGCTTCGGTCGCAGGTTCGAATCCTGCCTCGGGAATTGATGTGTGTGATGGTTCAAATGGCTCTGAGCACTATGGGACTTAACATCTATGGTCATAAGTCCCCTAGAACTTAGAACTACTTAAACCTAACTAACCTAAGGACATCACACAACACCCAGCCATCACGAGGCAGAGAAAATCCCTGACCCCGCCGGGAATCGAACCCGGAAACCCGGGGTTGGGAAGCGCGAACGCTACCGCACGACCACGAGATGCGGGCTGTGTGTGATGTCCTTAGGTTAGTTAGGTTTAAGTATTTCTAAGTTCTAGGGGGCTGAAGACCTTAGAAGTTAAGTCCCATAGTCCTCAGAGCTATTTGAACCATTTTTTTGATAACCTGTATATAAACAACATTACGTTACAAAATGGTGATAATAGTAATGATCTTTTGAAAATAATTTAGTTTCATGGCTGGAAAAGAATCGAATCGTTTAGTTTTTACCCCTGAGAAAATTTCATTTTACCCCTCAGCGGAGGTAATTACCCCCAGGTTTGGAACCGCTGCATTAGTGCGATATTCCTAGTGGTACAGCAACATGTCTGCGAGACATCACTAGAATGCTTACGATCGTGGCCAAGCACTAGGACTGCTCGAAGCCGGTCAAAGTGTCTCTACTGTGACCACATCAGTGCGTGTGTGAAAACGTGCCATCTCGCGATTACAAAAGGCCACTGAAGGCGGAAACGCTACGCGAAAACATGTCTGTCGTCGTAGACGGACCAACACACCGCAAGAGGATCGATATGTAGCTCCAGAGGCGAAAAGGAACAGACATCTCACTCCTAGGCAGATCACTGTAGACTTAGCAATCGATACCGGTACACATGTCCCTGCCAGACAATTCCTTGGGGATCAAATTAGGCTGATTCGTACGCTCGGAAGCCAGTTAAACGCGTCTCATATCAACCACCCCATCTTCGAGTTAGAGTTCGCTGGTGTCCGGAGCATGTTGGTCGCGATTAAGGTTCAAATGCCTCTAAGCACTTTGGGACTTAACATCTGAGGTCACCAGTCCCCTTGACGTAGAACTACTTAACCCTAACTAACCTAAGGACATCACACACATCTATGCCCGAGGCAGGATTCGAACCTGCGATCGTAGCAACGGCCTAAAGTTATGTTCTCCAACGAACCCCACTTCACCGTGGCAAATAATTCCGGCTTGCAGTTAGTGTGGGTTGAGGGGGAACACGTTATACACTACATACTGTTCATGAATATCATTGATGTGGTCTAAGCGTTATGGTGTGTGTAGGTATTACGCATAATGGCCGGACTCCGCTGCATATCTTTCCGCGAGGCACCGTTACAGCACAGCGCCATCCATGCAGGGAGATTGTTCTCGTTCATATCGGTCTTTTTAGCGTTGTGGTATATGCCCGACCACGTAAGACCGCTGAGATTTCCGACAGACTGGATCATGCAAGAACTGAAAATCGCCTTGATTGAGTAACGAGACAATATCTCCCGAGGAATCCTCAACAATTTGGTAGTCAACATGAATAACAGATGCAAAATATGCTTTAGTCGACAAGGAAGGCATATTCCTTACGGAGAGTCCGATATCGACCTTTATGTTGGATCTCTGACGTGTGTCAAATATCTTATTTACGTGTGCTATCCTGCATTGCTATGTGATGAAATCCGTACCATTTTTCTTTATAAATATACTACTCCATCTCTATTATTTACGGACTATGTTTCATGTCGAGCTTCATTGCCTATCGTTATTCCTGTCCAACAATGTCTCCGTTGCAGAACAATTATGAAGCAGTGTAATATCAAAGATATACCAGTATCGAAAGGTACTGACAGTCGAAAAGACAACATAGTATTTCTCTGACTACCGAGAGGTCCTCAATTCCAAAATTACTCATTACACAATAAGGAACTGGCAACGAACTCGATACAGAAAAACCGGTAGACGGTACAATGCAAATACGAAAGAGACAGAAGAAGAAACATTTTCGTTGTGAGCGAGAAAGTGAGAAAATTGAAGATGCACAAATGCGGTACAAAATAGATATTTAATTTAAAGCACTGAATATTATAATATTTGAACTCAGTGAGAGATTTCAACAGCTCAAAAGTCACAGTGAGCTTTTTGAGTTGTTGTACGACATTAGTAAAATTAAAGATATGTCACCTGAGGGTGTAAGAGACAGCTATTCCAAACTGTTCGACAGTTTTAGTCACGAACACGCTAAGGATACCAGTCTTGTCGATTTTAAAAATGGGCTTAAATTGGCCTCAGTAGTGGTAAAGCCTGGTAGCATACTCAGTGAAACTTTGAAACTAATACAAGAGTGTTGCTTTGTCCTCGATTAAGTGCAGCGCTACAGTTTTGCTGGAACAACACGTGACAGCGGCAAGTGGAGAAAGAAATCGCTCTGAGCTTAAACTGATTAAAACGTACCTGAGGTCAACAAAGAGCCAGGCACGACTGTGTTGCCTGGCAACGGTGTGGACTGAAAGTGAACTAGCTCTGTATGTTTGGATTTCTGCGAAGCCATAAAGGAATTCGCTGGTGCTAAAGCAAGGAAAATGTCTATAATATAATGTAAGTATGCAAACATAAATTTTATTTTTGATTTGTTTACATAATTTGTGCATTTTCATTTGTTTACTTAATAACGATTTCTTGTAGAGTAGGACGAAAATTGTTTTGTATAACGGCGAAATATGTTGCTAAATGTCATCTGTCTGTACAAACCAAATTTTGGAGGTGCTATTTCATATACTATAGTATGTTTACTTTTGCTTGTTCGCTGAGACCCATAGCTGTGTTCGGAACTCGTCGACATGATTTGGGACGTTTCGTGCAACATCTGCACACGTATGCGATCCACAGGTGTACAGCGCTCTAGTGAAGAGTCGTTCAGTTCGCAATAAACAGGTGTTTCTCTGTCTTTGTGCTGTGCTACGAATGTGTATCACGTCTGAAGATAAACTTCTATGTAAATAGGCGCTTTCACGAAACCTGTCTCTCCCGTGCGTCAATACTACGATAAACCTAGTCGCCTCCATCCCCAGCGGCGATGATTGTGCTCCTACCTCCGCATCGCACGCTCCCCACTGCTCAGGGAACGTGAAAAAGAGAACATATTTTAGTTACATACGCTGCGAGGATAACGTTGTGTTGGTTGACATAATTAACTCAAAATATATAATACTGTAAACATTTCACTTCTGCTTCACTGGCTGGTACCCCTTAACTCTGATCTTAAAGACGAATGAGTAAGTGTAATACGTGAAGACAAGACGTCATAGATGAATGACATTATCAAAAAGATTTGCCAAAAGGTTATGGCCGGCGCCTTCTAGTACTATTCCTTTATTTTGGCTTTGACGTTGGAACAGAATTACAAACAGCAATTTTTATGACAAACATACGCTCTTATAGAAAAGACAAGGGCAAACACCCCACATCATACAATATGTACAAGAACAGAATTGCTAGCAACGTTATATAACAAAGTGAGAATTGTAGCACACGGCCAGTAATTAAAGAAGTGAAAATGACAAGCACAATACAACCAACGGTATGTATAATAGTGTATAGTAGATCAGTGTCATAAAATGCACAAGAGAGCCATAATGGATATGCAATGAACAGAGAGAGGTCAGTAAACAAATTAAAATACAAAACTACGCACCCGATTACAGCCCGTGCTGACGCAATTTGAGAATGAAGACCTCGCAACATACAAATTAAATTTGGATGCCGGTGGGTTTCAAATAATCTGTGAGCAAACGATGAAGTAAAACAGGAATACTGGTAGGGAGAGGGAACCTCTTGCAACCAATTTTTTATACAAGTCTGGCTGTGCAGCCACGTACTTGGAACATGCCAATATGATGTTAAGATCCGCTACTGCCGTTGTGTCCCTATCGAAGTGTCCTGACTTGATAATCTTCAATCGGTGCGTGGGGTAACTCCCGTGTCCCAGCCTCATGCGAATGATACAGGACTCATGGCGCCTGCGAGGCTGCACCGAGACGAACCACGGTGGAGAAGAGATGTTCGGTTTTATGGCCGCCAGGTGACCGCCCCTTGAGCGCTGAGAGACATGCTATTCACTGTTCCAGGCGTGGTAAGCAGCCTTCCGTATGGTCGATGTGAGATCCGTATAAGAGAGGGGCGTTGGGCGTAACTGGCTTTCTGTAACACTCCTCTTGACAAGGCGTCAACAGTTTCATTGTGAAGCATACCGTGATGTCCTTTAATCCAGAGTAATTGAGCGGCAAGGTCTACGCGTCTCTTATGACACAATGTAAGAGTGTGGGGCACTGAAAATTCTGATGAAATTGTGTCACATGAACGAAATTCACCGAAGTTTAATGCTTTCTGTGAAATGGACGTGTAACCAGAGGGACACTTGTAAAAAAATGTATAGAACGTAAAATGCAAACTTTGTAAATTTCAGATTCTATGCATGCATCGATATATTTCGAAAAAGATAAAGCTTTAGAAACGAATGAATCATTTATGGTAGCTCTGCATATTGCAAAGGAGAAATATGTAAGAACACAAGTTACGTTTCATGTACGCAGCAAAACCGGTTACAGGAATACGTTCTCCTTTTCAAAGCTTTGCGAACCACATGTCCTTGAATATGTTGTCACAGTGAGTGCTGTCGTCCATCATAATCGCGCTGATATCGAAAAAATCGCGTTAATGCCAGTATCACAGAAAATTTATTTGAAAAAAACATTGTATTTCCAGATTTATTCACAGCTTCTCCGCGCTATTATTTACGCAGAATACTGTACACACACAACATATCGTTCTTAGTTCTCCTTACCGCACCTGATAAACGCAACACAACGATTTTGCGACTTCTTTGCATGATATGTTTGTGTCTGAATACTAACTGAGATACGTTATTCTATTTAGAAAATGGACGTACAGAAGAGATGAAGTATACTGTCAAACGTGTAACCAGCATTCCCTTTAAGCGCTGTTTCTCAAAAGCAGTAAACGTGTTAAAACCTGAAAAAGCGAAGGTAGACTGATAGTCCAGTCAACGAAGGAAAATTACGGGGAAAATTCGTGTAATCGCAAATTTTTCTAGAGTGGTGGGAGCGAGTGGCATGAACAATATGCTAAAGATCCTGGCCGATGGGGTGAGAACTTGGCGGGGACTGGGGAGGGGGGCGTTTAGAGGTCACTTTTTCATGTTTTTCTCGAATAATTCGAAAACTGCGGCTTCTGACCAAAACGTTCCCCTGTACCAAATTAAAAATAAATTAAATTTTCTGTAATAAGATCCCGTTCATTTTTTCTGTAGGACTAATAGTTTACGCATTGCAGAGGATGGAAGAATCACAGAGTATTAAAAATATTATTTTAATGGTATAAAATTAAAGCTTATCTTTAAATGAAGTGCGTTAAAAACAAATTTTAAATGTATGTAACACGTCGAAGTGCAGTAGACCCGTATTAAGAGATAAATTGTGTTCTGGGGGTGTAACATGGTGGAGACGGGCGAGGAAGGGATTTGTGGGGTAGAAGCGAGGGAAAGTAAGTCACCAGATTCTGGTCATGCACTTCCCTCCTTCACAGATCTCCAAACTGAAGATCGAGCTGATGATTCCTCACTCTATCCACCCCACTACGTCACAAAAAGCAACTACAGTGTGTTTCACAAAGTTATAGCAGCTCTCCACAGTGCGCCTTATGAATCATTGGCGACGCACTGCGCAGACATGTTAGGGATGGCGGTTATCGCTGTAACAACAGGTTGTAAGTTATATAGTTCTATTTCAACGCCAGTTTAACTCGATCGTTAAAACCGTTCTAAATAACCGGTTTCTGAAACAACAGATCTTCGGTATTTTTCCTATTATTTCCTTTAATAAATGTAGAAATCAAACAACGATTGAAAAATTGTCTCCCTCAGTTTCAAGCTACTTAGAAAAATATTAAGTTAAAAAGGCAAATAAACGGAAACTTAGTTCGTCCACCATTTGCTGCGTTTCTCTAAAAGTGATAAGTGGTTGACTGTTACAAAAAAAGCAGTATTCTCCTGTGGTTTCTACTTTTTTGGAACTCCTCAAAAATCAGATTGTAATCGGTAATCATAGCACTATTTGGATATTACGAATAGTCAGTGCTAAAGGGTGAAAACGGAGATTGAAGAACTCTGCTTTTCGTCTTGATTTGCCCGTTTTCAAGGGGTACAAGCAGGTAAAGACATGTTATTTAGACACAGACAGCAGATGAGCTGCTTTCTATTTTTATTGTAAGCTATGAAAGAACTGTTAAGCTGTAATTTTCTCCTTATATTATTTCGCAAGTTTGTTATGGTTCCTCCAGTTTTTAATCGTTTAAAGCAAGTGGAACATAGTACTTCACTGATACCTCACTTTGTAAAATACTTCCACACTAGGGATAGTGCAATTCTGCAACAAAACTATTGTCCGATGACAACAGTGAGAAAGTAACATATGGACCATTTGGAGCAAGTGTATGTACTCACGTTCCACACCACATGGTAACAGGTACATTATTCTCTCATTGTACCAGTTCTTATGCCATGTGTTTGTTGCTATTTCGGCATTGATATTAAAATAGCACCTATGGCTTTTCCCATTTTCTATAATAACGCAACATTTCAAAGCAATGCAATAGTTACGAAAAAAAATTACTCGTTCTTTGAAAAAGGTTTATTTAAAAACGAAAGATTTTAGCACCGCTGCTATGGCTAATTGATATTTCGGTATTTTACTCGCTTATCAGTAAAAAAAGGAACACCAGTTGTAACATAACCTAACAAACACAGAAAAGTACCGGTTATTCGGAACTAAAACACCGGTATCGGTATTACACATCCCTAGCTGACATGGCAGGGAGATGTTTAGTTTCAACAAAGTGGTTAAGAATACATAGGATGCAGATATGAGATACAAATAATACTAACGCATATGGAGAGAATCTACGTAAATCCCTAAACTGCCAGAATGGAAATTCATTCTTAAGTCATCCTGTACGGCGATTGTAATGTTCTTCCGGGAAAGAAGGTGCCGTCCACCATGAGCGCTGCTAGATTTTCAGTTGACAGACAGATGATTTCGCCAGCATTTCCTATCCTCTTCTTTTATACTAATAGACAAAATAACTTCACTGCGCACGTGTTTATATAGTGGAGTTAGTTTCAGTTCATTAAAGGAGTACTTATTCCCAATTGTTAAGTGAGCTTCTGCGTAAAATACGTTGCTGCAAATAATTGCACAGACGTGTATAATTTGTAAATGTGATGTTGTCAGTGATCTATATAGTGTTGGTGGGAAAGAAATTGGATTGGTAAGTGAAGCACCTAGCTGATGTCTGTTATTTACTAGGTATTTTAAGCCGTGTAAGTATACTTTAGTCACGTGGGGGCGAACTGATTAATGACCAGAAAGTTACTCTCACCATTAATGGCGTTAGTGACAGATTGTATAAATCTTTTCCATTCAGGAATTGCTGGCACTTATAGAGTGGGTTGCAGTGAGCGCAGTCCCTTAACCACACATCTTCCAAGATGGGCGTCAATATGTGATGGAATGGGAATGGTCGTTTTCGGTTCTAGAACAGTAGTCTGCTGTAACAAATTACTTGATTTACTTTGAAATATCAGAAGTTCTCTAACACCTAGGTGATCTACAGGGTGAAAATTCAATACTTCACGGAATAATGTAAGTGGAGAGGCAACAATTCGCACACATGCTTGAAATGACATGGTGTTTTATTGAAACCAAAAAAGTGCACAAAATGATCAACAGTTGGCGCCTCATATGATATGAAAGCAATGATAGTCAAAATAATTGATTTTTTTAGCAAAGACGTTCTTTATAACAAATGCACAGCATGTCGCCCCATCATTCATCAACAATATTTGTAGTCGAGGGACAAAGTTGTGAACAGCACAGCACAGCATATCAGTAGGTATGGTGAGAAATTACCGTCGGATGACGTATTTTAGCATCCATAATGAGGTAGGACGATCGCGGTAGACGTGCTACTTCAGGTAACCACACAACCAACAACAACAACACGGATTGAGGTCTGGGGATCTGGGAGACCAGGCATGACGGGTGTGGCGGCTCAGCACGCGATCCTCACCAAACTATGTGTGCAAGAGATTTTTCACTATGTAGCAATATGGGGTGGAGCGCCATCCCGCATAAAAGTCGTACCTTGCATCATGTCTTTATCAGCCAGGCTAGTGTTGATATGACTGCCTCTCTCAGTACAGCTCATTTTACATACGATTCTCACACTGGGTCACTGAGGTGTTGTTGTCCAGCGCTACATGCTGACCAGTTATTGCACTCATTTTTTCGTTTCAGTAAAACCCCAAGTAATTACAGGGATGTGTGTGGAATTTTTACCTCCCTAACTACATTATTCCGTGAATTAGTGCATTTTAAAATATTAACGAACATTTGGGTCACCCTGTACTTTTGTTGCAGAGGGAGACAATTCAAGCCTCCTGGCCTCTTAATATGTTGGGAGAACTGATGCATTTGGTACCTCTCATGCTCTGAACACTATTCCAAACAGAGATTGTGGACACTGTGAAATAGACATTGACAAGTATGTATTGACAGTATGTTACATTCGAGACAGGTTCTAAAGTTTGATAAACATTTGACAGCTCCAGCTATTGAGCTTTTTACGTAACAGGTCACTTAAAAACTGCGCATGAGTACTAAGTTAATAATCTGAAAATATCTCCATTGTATAAACACGTGCTCAATAAAGTTATATTGCCTACTCTCATAATAGAGCTGGACAGGAAATTCTGTGGAGGTATAGTCTGTATTTAAAGTGAAAAGCGAGCGGCGCTCGTGCTGGCGGAATGTGTCTTCCCCGGAAGAACACTACAGCTGCCGTAAGGACGACTAAAACTCAATTTCTCATACAGCAATGTAGAACAGTGTGCAGAAAAAAATTGGCTCTGAGCACTATGGGACTTAACTTCTGAGGTCATCAGTCCCCTTGAACTTAGAACTACTTAAACCTAAGTAACCTAAGGACATCACACTCATCCATGCCCGAGGCAGGATTCGAACCTGCGACCGTAGCGGTCGCGCGGTTCCAGACTGTAGCGCCTAGAACCGCTCGACCACCACGGCCGGCACAGTGTGCAGAGTTTTACGTTGATTCTGTCTGTATGTGTTTCTTGCTGTAGTGTTATTAGTAAATCACATCTGCATTCCATGTAGTATTAACACACAGTGTGGGAAATTAACACCCTTACGGGCAGAAGCACGCCAATGATTCATAAGGCGCGCAGTGCAGGGTAGGTATAACTTTGAGAAAGACCCTATAGTTGCTTCGTGTGATGTGATAGTATAAATAGAGTGGCGAGTCATCTGTTCGATCTTCAGTTTGCATACCTATGAAGGACGGAAGCGCGTAAACACAATGTGGCGGCCTACATTGCCATGCCCGTCTACCCTATACATTGCCGCCCCCACTCCTACACCTTGTAGCATCCTAGAACACAATTCATCCATTAACCGTCGCTATATCAAACGGGGGAGAGGTAAAATTTTGCAAAAAAGTTTTTGTTGTTTTGGATGAATTCTTTTACCAGATTTCATAAATGTTTAAAATCTTTCACTTGAACTTAATCCAAAAATTTAAGTCGTGGTAGTAGACATCACTTTCCCCAGAGAATGTCGTATTGAATATTTCCAGGTTAAGGACGGTACTTATACATCAGTGTCTCTGTAAAAAGTATGTTCTGAGTAAAAGTCAACAACAATGAACAAAATTTGCTTTTTCAATTTTTATTTAGTTATTTATTTTTTGCAGTGGGCGTAAAATAGCCTACGTCGGTAGTAGGGTGCGCGCGATGAAACTAGGCAGGTCCCTGTGGACTATTGCCCGTTCATAGAAAATTTGGAAATTTGTAGTAAGGTCTTATGGGACCAAACTGCTGAGCTCGTCGGTCCCTAAGTTTACACACTAGTTAATCTGACTTAAACTAACTTACACTAAGGACAACACACACACCTATTCCCTAGGGAGGACTCAAACCTCCGACGAGGGGAGCCGCGTGAATCGTGACTAGGCGACCGAGAACGCTCGGCTACCCGGCGCTGCTGCCCTTTCATAATTATGATCATTACGGGGTTCTTATGAATATTATGATGAGGTATGTTTAAGCTAACAGTGATTACGCACTTAGAGGGCCGCCATTTAATTACTTTGGTTAATGATGCGATTACGGACCCCTCCTTCATTTTACTGTTATTTTCTTGGTCTGTTTCGTTGCTGCTATAAGCAGAGGGAAGCTCTTTACCGTGAGCTCATTTCGGAAGGTGACGACCACGCAAGTATTCGCAGAAGGACCAGTCGTTCGCTCAGAAGCTGAACACTTTGCGGCTATTTCATTCAGAGTGGACACTACACAAGGAGAGAGAGTCAATAGCTTCGCCGATTGGGATCTGGGAGCGGCTGTATGGGTGACTCCCTTGTTAGATGAAATGAAATGGCTGTGTGGCATTTATTGGCCATGATATCCCCTTCGGGGTTCGGCCGTCGTATTGCAAGTCTTTTTAGTTGACGCCACTTTGGCGACTTGCGTGTCAATGATGATGAAAATGATGACGGACACACAACACCCAGTCCCCTGCCGGGCATTGAACCCTGGCCCCCTAGCGTGGTAGGCGGTAACGCTACCGCGGCCCTACGGAGGCGGACCTTTGTTAGATTGCTGGCCGGTATCCGTAGCAAGCCTTCCAAAACGTTTTATGCTAGAAGACGTCTGTTTTTAGACTCCTTCGGCATTTGCGGGCTGAATGCACAAAGGCCTGTCTTCAGAGATCTGTATCTTCAGGCACTGTCCGTTTCCAAGCAAAACCTGGACCTCACAGCGGCATGGCCAACAGTGTGTCGACCACGTAGGCAGCATATACTTTTCTGTTTTCTTTCTGGTTCTGATGCCTACTGATTTCAGTGCGTGCAACAAGCGAGCTTTTTTGGTTGGAAATCAGACGGTGGTGCTAGAAGCTGTAAAAAGGCACCTCTACCTTTTTGTCGGTAAGTAACTGTATTAGGGACACGACTTCTGCCCTTCTGCTGGAGGGAGAGGACCTGAGGATGTTTGTTTACGTGATCGGTGTGGATATGTATCGCCGCTTGCTATTGATTGATGCACGAGGTCTGCTCAAAAAACTCCGGGAACTTCGTAATTTCGCGCCAATGGTGTGTTGGAGCGAAATGCAGTTGGTATCCCTTCAGATGCCTGTGTTTAAGGTGTAACTGCCGGAAGTTTTATTGTTGTATGTGTGTTAGTTATTGTTCAGTGCTATATTGAGTAGAACATTGTGTCGCACTAAAAAATGATTCTGAGCACTATGGGACTTAACAGCTACGGTCATCAGTCCCCTAGAACTACTTAAATCTAACTAATCTAAGGACAGCACACAACACCCAGTCATCACGAGGCAGAGAAAATCGCTGACCCCGCCGGGAATCGAACGTGTCGCACTGTATGCGAATTTCGAGATGGCAGAGTTGGAATTCCAGAATGAGATTTTCACTCTGCAGCGGAGTGTGCGCTGATATGAAACTTCCTGGCAGATTAAAACTGTGTGCTGGACCGGGACTCGAACTCGGGACCTTTGCCTTTCGCGGGCAAAGCACTTGCCCGAGAAAGGCAAAGGTCCCGGGTTCAAGTCTCTGTCCAGCACACAGTTTTAATCTTCCAGGAAGTTTCATATCAGCGCACACTCCACTCCAGGGTGAAAATCTCATTTTGGAAACATCCCCCAGGCTGTGGCTAAACCATGTTTCCGCAATATCCTTTCTTCCAGGAGTGCTAGTTCTGCAACGTTCGCAGAAGAGCTTCTGTGAAGTCTGGAAGGTAGGAGACGAGGTACTGGTAAAATTCAAGCTGTGGTGACGGGTCTTGAGTCGTGCTTGGGTAGCTCAGACGGTAGAGCACTTGCCCGCGAAAGACAAAGGTCCCGAGTACGAGTCTTGGTCCGGCACACAGTTTTAATCTGCCAGGAAGTTTCAGAGTTGGAGTTAGTTAGAGTTAGGGGAACAACGCGTCTGCATTAAATTTTGCATGAAACTCAAGAAAACCTTTACAGAGACACACCAAATGATGAAGGAAATCTACGGTGGGTAGTGCAAAGCCGTACTCGGTGTTACGAATGGTTCACACGGTTTAAAAATGGTTGGACGGAAGTTAGAGGTGACCATCGTTCAAGACGCTCTTCGACGTCTACCGACAACGCCCATGTCAGGAACGTCAACGAAATTGGGCTTGCCAATCGAAGACTGACTGTCCGAGAGATAGCAAAAGTTCGCCGATGACATTGTAATTCTGTCAGACACAGCAAAGGACTTGGAAGAGCGGTTGAACGGAATGGATAGTGTCTTGAAAGGAGGATATAAGATGAATATCAACAAAAGCAAAACGAGGATAATGGAATGTAGTCGAATTAAGTCGAGTGATGAGGAGGGAATTAGATTAGGAAATGAGACACTTAAAGTAGCAAAGGAGTTTTGCTATTTGGGGAGCAAAATAACTGATGATAGTTATGGCAATGGAAGGAAAGCGTTTCTGAAGAAGAGAAATTTTTTAACATCGAGTATAGATTTAAGTGTCAGGAAGTTGTTTCTGAAAGTATTTGTATGGAGTGTAGCCACGTATGGAAGTGAAACATGGACGATAAATAGTTTGGACAAGAAGAGAATAGAAGCTTTCTAAGTGTGGTGCTACAGAAGAATGCTGAAGATTAGATGTGTAGATCACATAACTAATGAGGAAGTATTGAATAGGATTGGGGAGAAGAGAAGTTTGTGGTACAACTTGACTAGAAGACGGGATCGGTTTGTAGGACATGTTCTGAGGCATCAAGGGATCACAAATGTAGTACTGGAGCGCAGCGTGGAGGGTGAAAATCGTAGAGGGAGACCAAGAGATGAATACGCTAAGCAGATTCAGAAGGATGTAGGTTGCAGTATGTACTGGGATATGAAGAAGCTTGCACAGGATAGAGTAGCATGGAGAGCTGCATCAAACCAGTCTCATGACTGAAGACCATAACAACAACAACAACAACAATATAGTTTTAACGGTATAATATTAATGTTTATCTTTAAATGAATGGAACTAAAAAAAAATATTAAACGTGTGGATCACACTGAAGTAAAGTCGTATTATGTCATATTAACCCTAGCAATACCGCCGTATTTACCAAAACATGTATTACTAATGGGTGACGGGGGGGGGGGGGGGGGTCGTTACGCCCATCCTAAAAAAAATAAAAAATTGTTAACTGCTGTTGTTGACTTATAATAAAAAACATGGCTTTCAAAGAGATACTGATTTGCAAGTTAAATCCAGCCCACAAAATATCTTTTATTGCTTTCTTAGTACGATCGATGGTCCTTTGATAATGTTACGAAATTCCGGTGGTTGTGGCAGTGCCGGATCTACGACACATTTACTTCTGGACCGGAGTTTTCCCCTGATACAATCCCACCTCTAAGAAACACTACCGTAATGTGCACGCAACGGATTCCTACAATTCTAGTTAATTAAATTTTGCCCCTATAATGGATCTTCGGCATATATCGATATAAATCTTATGAAATAGATCACAAATTAAATTAGAATTGCAAAATTAAGAGTCTAAAGAAGCTATTAGTCTCAAAATGAGAGAAATTTCACAATATCGAATACCTTTACGTATCTGAAAACATCAACGTAGAAACTGACCGGATGTCATCGAACGTCCTCGTCGAACAAATTCAACCAACAATATAAAAAAACGAAATGAGATTTAAAAAAAATAGTTATCGCAGCTGCATTGTAAGCATGAGATCGTGGGTTCGAATCCTGGTGCAGCCCACATTTTCACTCGTCGTCGCTGATTTTGCATAAAGTCACGATGCACCTGACATCAACAGTTTCTTCGCTGTCCTTTCCCTCCCCCCCCCCCCCCCTCCTCTCTACGTTCAATGGTGTTTTGTAGTAAGAATATCTTGCAACCACAAAAGAGAACTGTATCTAACAGCAAGATGGAGTACTGACCCCGAAATTGTTCAATATTATAAAAACTATTGTGCGGTACTAATAAAAGTTATTAAAAAGTCCAGAAGCATGTGTATCATGTCTGAGATCAGTAACTCTGATAATAAAATTAAAGCAATTTGGAATATTATTGAAAGGGAAACAGGGCAACCAAGAGCACAGGAAGACTTTAGTGCAATAAAATTGAATGACAAGTGCACTAATAAACAATCAGAAATTGAAAATATTTTGAATAATCATTTTTTAAATGTTCGGAGAAAATAGGATCTAGATCTTCACTAGAAGAGGCAAGGCTATTAATAGAAGAGGCCATACCTGCACAGTTTGAAACAGCTGTAATTCCACCAACCTCTCCCTCTGAAATCAGTAAAATAATAAACTCACTGAAAAGTAAAAGCTCTTACGGAATTGATGGCATTTCCAGCAAAGTACTTAAAGCTTGTTCCCCACAGATAAGTAGAATTCTCAGCCACGTATGTAATAGCTCTTTGGAGCAGGGTGTTTTCCCTGATAGACTGAAATATGCCATTGTAAAACCATTGCATAAAAAGGGGGATATGTCGGATGTCAACAACTACCGCCCAATCTCTCTTCTGACAGCTCTATCAAAAATTTTTGAGAAAGTAATGTATTCAAGAGTAGCCTCCCATATTTGTAAAAATAAAGTACTAACAAAATGTCAGTTTGGTTTTCAGAAAGGCTTTTCAACAGAAAATGCTATATATGCTTTCACTGATCAAATATTAAATGCTCTGAATAACCGGACATCACCCATTGGTATTTTTTGTGATCTCTCAAAGGCCTTTGATTGTGTAAATCATGGAATTCTTTTAGATAAGCTAAATCATTATGGTTTGAGTGGGGCAGTGCACAAATGGTTTAATTCATACTTAACTGGAAGAATGCAGAAAGTTGAAATAAGTGGTTCGTGTAATGTTAAAACAGCTGATTCCTCAAACTGGGGTGCTATCAAGCACGGGGTCCCACAGGGTTCGGTCTTAGGTCCTTTACTGTTCTTGATATACATTAATGACTTACCATTCCACATTGATGAAGATGCAAAGTTAGTTCTTTTTGCTGATGATACAAGTATAGTAATAACATCCAAAAACCAAGAACTAAGTGATGTAATTGTAAATGATGTTTTTCACAAAATTATTAAGTGGTTCTCAGCAAACGGACTCTCTTTAAATTTTGATAAAACACAGTATATACAGTTCCGTACAGTAAATGGCACAACTCCAGTAATAAATATAGAATTTGAACAGAAGTCTGTAGCTAAGGTAGAATTTTCAAAATTTTTAGGTGTGTCCATTGATGAGAGGTTAAACTGGAAGCAACACATTGATGGTCTGCTGAAACGTCTGAGTTCAGCTACGTATGCTATTAGGGTTATTGCAAATTTTGGTGATAAGAATCTCAGTAAATTAGCTTACTATGCCTACTTTCATTCACTGCTTTCGTATGGCATCATATTCTGGGGTAATTCATCGTTGAGTAGAAAAGTATTCATTGCACAAAAACGTGTAATCAGAATAATTGCTGGAGCCCACCCACGGTCATCCTGCAGACATCTATTTAAGGATCTAGGGATCCTCACAGTAACCTCATAGTATATATATTCCCTTATGAAATTTGTTGATAATAATCCAACCCAATTCAAAAGTAATAGCAGTGTGCATACCTATAACACCAGGAGAAAGGATGATCTTCACTATGCAGGGTTAAATCTGACTTTGGCACAGAAAGGGGTAAATTATGCTGCCACAAAAGTCTTTGGGCACCTACCAAACAGCATCAAAAGCCTGACAGATAGCCAACTAACATTTAAAAATAAATTAAAAGAATTTCTAGATGACAACTCCTTCTACTCATTGGCTGAATTTTTAGATATAAAGTAAGTAAAAAAAAAAAAAAAAAAAAAAAAAAAACTTAATCATTAGTGTCATGCAATATTTTGTGTAATGTAATTTCTTGTACAGACATCTTTTATTAACCTGACACGTTCCACATCATTACGAAGTGTCGTATTCATGATCTATGGAACAAGTATTAATCTAATCTAATCTAATCTAAACAACATTCGCTCAGATCAATGAATCATATTTATGGCTACTGAAGTGTTTAGTTGACTCTGCTGATAGAAAAGGGCTCCTGTTCGAATGCTACACTAGGCCACCTACTGTGAGTACTATTGCTCACGCTATCTGAATGATTTTACTACGTGAGACGGTGATTGTGGACTGCAAAAGTTTTCACCTGCAGTACATGCAACAACTGACCGGAAATACTCTAGTGTGAGCCTTAACAGGAGAACTGCCGAATTCCCTAAATGCTGGAGCTGCGACTACTTTTACAGCAGACCGTTGCCGTCGTATCGACTTGGTGCTGAGCGCTTTGATGAGCTGCAAATCTGCGACAAGGGCCCCCTGTTCTCGGTCACGAACGTCGGGCTCCGTCCCCACAGATTGGATCGTGTTATGAAATCCTTATGCAGCATCTTGTAATGCATCGTTTTGCCGCCAAGTGCGTCCTACGGCTCATGAGTCAAGACCAGAAAAACCTTCGCCTCGCAATCTGTGAAGAGAATTTGGATACCGCAAAAGAGAATGAGATGTTCCTTAGGAGAATCATAATTGTTGATGAGACCAAAGTTGCAAACCCCGTTGTAGGGACGAAGATTTGCGATGAGCGAGTTAAAAAAAATTCTCAGATGGCGCTTTGAAGATTCAGTAAGAGACATACCAAGACTGCTTCCGGAAGTGGAAACGGCGTTGGGAGCGTTGTATCAGTTGTGCAGGAAGAGTACAGGGTGTCCGTAAAAACTTTCCCTGAGTTCATAAAGTGATAACTCAGGCTAGAAGTAAGTTATGAATATGAAACTTGTGTCCAATTGTTTACAACTGTCAAAGTTTTTTTTCTGTTTTAGGTTCGCAGTACGTAAGTAGTGGATGATGTCCAGTGCCCAAGAAGCCATGTTAACCAGTCAGGAGAAGATACAGTGTTTTGCTGTGGTATCATGACACATGATCACCAACCACAGTGCAGAGACACTTCCAGAAAACATTTGGAAGGAATCCACCTGATGTCAAGAGCATTAAAGCCTGGTATGAGAAGTTCAACAACACAGAATCGGTTGCTGACCTTCCGAGGTCTGGTTGACCAAGAACCTCAGCAGACAGGGTGGAGCTGTAAGGCAGTCTTTTCTGCGAAGTACGAAAAAATCGGTGCGCAGGGCCTCACGTAAATTACAGATACAAAAAAGCTCTCTTCATGACATTTTACGCAAACGTTTATTCTTTCGTGCATACAAAATGCAAATCGTTCCGGCCTTGTTGCCCAGTACACGTATTGAGGAGGATGATGGTTATCTCAGACGAATTACTTTTTCCGACGAAGCGACCTTTTTTGTCAGTGGAGTAGTGAATCGTCATAATGTGCGTATTTGGGGTTCACAACTCCCTGGCGAGTTCATGGAGTGCACCAGAGGCAGTCCAAAGGTGAATGTTCGGTGGACGCTTTTGCACGATCGAATTATCGGACCAGTCTTCTTCGCTGAGGCTACCATCACATCTGTAGTGTATCTGGACATGTTACAACTGTATGCTGTTCCTCAGCTGCTTCAGTAACAACCCGATGTCTTGTTTCAGCAAGACGGTGCACCGCCTCATTGGGGTTTGGACGTCCGTGCCTATCTCGATATGACCTTTCCTGGGCGATGGATTGGTCGTGATGGGCCAACGATTTGGCCTCCACGCTCTCCTGACATAAGCCCATTAGACCTCTTTTTATGGGGTTATGTCAAGGACGAGGTCTACCGCACACGTATATCAGATCTTGAAACTCTGCGGCAACGGATAATCACAGTCGTTGAATCGATCCCTCCAGTGATGTTGGCTAATGTGTGGAATATTGCCTAGATGTGCTACGTGCTACCAAGGGTGCTCATGTGAAAGTTTACTGAAGTGTGAAAAAAAATTTGATAGTTTGTATACAATTAGACACCAGTTTCATATTTGTATCTAACTTCTAGCCTGAGTTATCAATTTATGTAATCAAGGAAAGACTTTTCGGACACCCTCTATTTCGAAGGAGACCATGCAAAACAAATAAAAGGTAAGCGAGAAAAATTTTGTTGTCAAGGTTCCGGAATTTTTTGATCAGATCTCGTATGTGTTTTGTGGAGACCACATGGAGTCATTTGGGAGTACGAGGTGCTCAGAAAGGAGTGTTAGAGGGGAGTCGGTGGCGAGAAGCGAAGTGAGGAGTTAGTAGCCTGAAGCCGAGGCGGAGAATCTGTGGGGACGGAGCCCGACGTTCGTGACCGAGAACAGGGGGCCCTTGTCGCAGATTTGCAGCTCATCAAAGCGCTCAGCACCAAGTCGATACGACGGCAACGGTCTGCTGTAAAAGTAGTCGCAGCTCCAGCATTTAGGGAATTCGGCAGTTCTCTTGTTAAGGCTCACACTAGCGTATTTCCGGTCAGTTGTTGCATGTACTGCAGGTGAAAACTTTTTCAGTCCACAATCACCGTCTCACGTAGTAAAATCATTCAGATAGCGTGAGCAATAGTACTCACAGTAGGTGGCCTAGTGTAGCATTCGAACAGGAGCCCTTTTCTATCAGCAGAGTCAACTAAACACTTCAGTAGCCATAAATATGATTCATTGATCTGAGCGAATGTTGTTTACTTTGTTTACTACAAAACACCATTGAACGTAGAGAGGAGGGGGGGGGGAGGGAAAGGACAGCGAAGAAACTGTTGATGTCAGGTGCATCGTGACTTTATGCAAAATCAGCGACGACGAGTGAAAATGTGGGCTGCACCAGGATTCGAACCCACGATCTCATGCTTACAATGCAGCTGCGATAACTATTTTTTTAAAATCTCATTTCGTTTTTTTATATTGTTGGTTGAATTTTTTCGACGAGGACGTTCGATGACATCCGGTCAGTTTCTACGTTGATCCATTCACTCAGTTTCTTTATTACACAGGGTAGCTAACCGTCTGACTGAAGACGCTGAGCTACCGTGCCGGCTTTTTTTTAAAACACAATCACCCAGTCCGCGGACAGATAAAATCTCCAAGCTGGCCGGGAATCGGACCCGGGACTTCGTGATCCATAGGTAGCAACGCTAGCCACTAGACCAAATATGCCCGCGGAAGGACTCGAACCTCCGGCTTGAGTGGCCGCACAATCAGTGATATGGCGCCTGTAGCCGCGCGGCCACTCTGCGCGGCTCCAACACTGTGTTACCGAGACACGGTGTCTATCGCCGTTGCACAGACTGTCCCGGCACGCATCCCAGCCGACCTACATTCACACCCAGCGTCACCTATGTGCAGTCCCTGCCCATATCTTGTAAGCTCGCTACTTTGAGATTGCCGCAGGATGTCGAACATAAGTGTGCATCCACACCTAAGGTGGTGGATTCATTGCCGTCGAGGTGACTGAATTATAGAATGTGTGGCATCTGTTTTTCCAGATATGTCCGAAAGAACACACGCCACAAGGAATCCGCAGCTGTGATGTGCGTATTATGTAAACTGAATGTGGAGAGGGAGAAAGGGAAGGAACTGTTGATGTCAGTTGCATCGGAACTTTGGCTGGCCGCTGGTGGCCGAGCGGTTTACAGTCTGCTTTCGGCTGCGGTGGGGCGAGGACGTCCGTTGCGCCCCGCCGTGCGCGACCGTGAGCGCTTGCTTGTGTTTACCTTCTCGCGGCGCGAGTTGTATTAGTTCCAAGTTCAGTGCGAGTATGGCACACACATGGCGCCACGATACGATCAAAATTACTTTCCAACCAGATCACGCGCGTCCTCGAGCCTATGAAATAGAACAGTTCATACGCGACGATCTACGTTTAGATCCGGCGACTGTCGTCGGAATACATTTTTCTATAACGGCAAGCGTGGTTTACGTTAAAATGACCAGTGCAGAGGTCTGCGCGACAGTGGTGTCTAAATACTCGAACTCTCTCAGATTCAAACATTCTGACGGGCAGTGACGGTGGATCATGCAGGCATGGGACTAAGTAAGGACTGTGAGGGTTTTTGAGCTCCCCTTCGAGGTCCCAGAGGAAGTTGTCAAGGACGCCTTCCGACCATATGGCAATGTTATCAGCCACGTTGCAGAAAAGTGGCAAACTTTTTCGACGTATAAGGTCTACAATGGTGTGCGCCAAATTAAACTTGAGCTCAAGAAACATGTGCCGTCCTATTTGAACATCGGTGGCTGTCGTGCAATCATCATGTACGACGGTCAGCCGCGTACCTGTTCCGGATGTGGGCAGGAAGGCCATGTTCGATCTAGCTGCTTACAACGTCGAATTGCGCAGATACCAGTGGGAGCCTCCGTTTCCCCGACGGGGACGACAATCCTGCCCCTCACGTACGCTCAGACGACGATGCGCACCATAGTTGAGGACGAAACGGGCGATCAGCCACACCCATCGACGCCAGAAGTACCAAGGGAGGAAGAGGAAGGACCCCCGATTCCAACCTATATGTCGACCCCTCCACAGCAACAACAGCAGCAACAGTCCCACGGACTCCAGACGCAACGTAACATTCAGAACGCGATGGACGTGGACTCGAACATTGTCCCAACCGCGGCTTTCCTAGCGGAAGGTGATACGACTCTGGATTGCCTCCCACATTCGGATACGGATGTCCACGTTCGAAAGCAACGTTTACCTCGACGACGGAAGCGACGTCGACGGACCCCTTCTGACGATTGCCTCCTACACACGGCCGGTCAAGAAGGTGACATCTCATCAGACGGCATGGATGCTGCGCCTGCTGAGGATCTAAGTGGTGTAGACGGTTCACTTTCCCATACCACGAGTGCCAAGTTACTTCTTGCACCACAGATACAGTAGGTCGCGTCGATGGATGGCGCTGCGTCTACCTCTACCAAAGACGACGTACGTGAGGGAGATTTAGGTGCCGATCAGCTACACAGCATGGTGTTGCAGCCACTGTGGTTGGACGATGTTGAAGAACTTCCTGAAGAGGGCACGGGTGACAGGGAAGAGGGTGTCATTGGGGATGCCACTCCTAGCATGAAAGACTCTTAATTTGTAACTGGTTTGGTGGGGCCGGCAACTCTCGCGGTTAGCTTTGATTGCTATGGCGTCTACCCTAGGTGAAGAGGCTAGGCAGCACACCTTTCGCCTTGCGACAATCAATATCAACGCGATAAGGGCACCACACAAACTGACAATGCTACAACGCATGCTTGATGCGGCGGACGTCGACGTGGCCCTCTTACAGGAAGTATGTGTCGCTAGTTTCCCTGACTTCTACGGATATACCGCCCACATCTCCCACGCCTCTTCTACTGATTGTGGTGTGGCTGTTCTGCTACGAGACGGTCTGACGGCTACGGACGTACTGTACTTACCGAGTGCAAGAGCCATGGCGGTAACTGTCAACGGTGTACGACTCATTAATGTATATGCCCCGTCAGGATCAGGGAGACGGACAGACCGGGCCCGCTTTTTTTCGGAAGATATTACTCGTCTATTTATGGGCCGCCTAGACGATATGGTGATCGGAGGAGATTTTAACTGTACATTATCTCCGTCTGATCAGCAGCCACATCACGTCCCATGTGCGGAGTTGGAAATGCTAGTGCGTGACCTCCACCTGATTGACACGTGGCGCCACATCCATGGCCCAGCTCCTGGATACACCCATTATACAAGTCATTCATCAAGTCGGTTAGGCAGGATTTACGTCACAAGCACCCTTTCGATGGCGACGAGAGGAGCAGAGCTCTGGCCCACTGCATTCACCGACCACACAGCCTATATTTGCACCATTGCCCTCCAACCTGCACGTGTGTGGCGCAGTAGGCCCCCCTGGAAACTGAACGTCGCCCATCTGGACGAGCCGGCATGTAAAGGTGCTATCGAAGAGTCGTGGAACGCTTCCTTACAGCGTCGTGGTCGTTACCGATCGACCCTCAGTTGGTGGATTGAATGTGCGAAGCCTGCTCTTAGGCGCACCTTCATGGCTTACGGCCGGGAAGCGGCGGCATGGAGGAGGAGCACGGAAAACTTTTATTACACCGTCCTGCGGGAATGTCTTGCTATGGAGCCCTCACCTGACCGGCAGATCATAGTCAATCGCACGAAAGCGCAACTCATCTCCTTAGCACGCCATCATTTACAAGGCGCAGTTATACGGTCGCGTGCTCCAGACACGATACAATCAGAAAGGCCATCTATGCACCACGTGCTCCTAGAACGCAGGAGGCGCCGTAGGGCACTGGTAACCGACATGATAACGGACGACGGACGACACGTGGCAGAACAAGCACATATAGCAGAAGCCTTCTATGGGCATTACGCTCAACTTTATTCAGCAGTGCTCCCTGATATGGCGACAGTAGACACCGTTACAGCACATGTCCACGGTACAGTTCCACCAGACATGGTACCGACTTTACTGGGAGAAGTGACAGAAGAGGAAGAGCTCGACGCCATTGGTAAAGGTACTCCCCATAAATCACCAGGAATCGATGGATTACCATTAGAGTTCTATCGAGTATTTAAACAACTGTTGGTACCGTGTTGGGTTGCAATTTGTCAGGAATTGATGTCCCCGGGCATACCGTTGCCTGCATCGTTCTTGGAAGGACTGATTGTTCCCATCCATAAGCCGAAGGGACGGAATCATGTCCGCGATTATCGCCCCTTAACGTTATTGAACAGCGACTTCAAGATCTTTTCGAGGCTGCTATCAGGACGTCTTCGGGGCACACTATTTCACGTCCTGTCCAGCGATCAGATGTCCTTAGGAGGACCCAACAACATCAGAACTGCGTTATGTCGTTACAGAGATCTCATCTCCCTTGCACGGGTGAGACGTTTGCCGGCAGCCCTGGCGTCTATCGACTTTAGCCAGGCTTTTGACCGTGTGGGCCACACTTTCCTCACGGCCGTTCTACGGCGCATGGAATATCCCGACCCCTTTATCACAGTGTTGACACGCCTTCTGCATGGGGCTACTTCTCGAGTTCTTGTTAATGGAAGACTGACGGCACCTATGCCTATCCGCCGATCAGTACGACAGGGATGTCCATTATCAACGTTGTTATTTGCATTGACCTTAGAACCTTTGTTGTGTGGTCTCCGAGACAGGCTCACTGGGATACAGTTCGGTGGCTCCATCTATCGATGCACCGCATATGCGGATGATTTGATGATCGTCATACGAGGAGCTGACGATATGGCCGCGGCGTTGGACTGGATTGCAACCTACGGTACAGCTTCTGGTAGCCAAATCAACGTTGACAAGTCTATCGCCTTGAGCATCGGGATTGGGCTACCGCAGGAACACATTGTCCCCTTACGCTTCAGTAATAATGTCCGCTGCTTGGGCTTAGATTTCATGAACGACATGCGACGCGCGACGACGCTCAATTATCGACGCCTTCTTCACCAAATTAGGGCCGGAATTGCAAATCAGCGCTTGCGAACCCTTAACATCGTTCAGCGGGCGTATTATGCCAATGTATACCTTGCATCCCGCATACCTCATGTCGCCCAAACGCTACCCATTCCGAAACCCTTGGGTCGTAGCATTATGGCAGCGCTGGGATACTTCGTCACCGCTGGTATGTTACTGAAGATCAGATACGTATCTCTTACCCTCCCCAAGGGAAAAGGTGGTCTCGGCCTAGTCAACGTCCATGATAGGGCCATTGCCCTCTATGTTAGTTCACATTTATGTCTGCTGCGCCGTTGTCCTACGAGCCTCACGAGTCTGCTTCTGACGGCGCTACGACCTGCTTCACTAAGAGCGCCGGTGCCACTACAGGACATCCCAGCACCCCTCTTTTATATAGGACGTTTCTATTTAGAACAAAGTTATTGCAGTGTAGCGCTCACGACACCACAAATGGCCACGACTCGACGCCTATATCACGACATGCTGCAACGCCGCCCCCTAAATGTGGTCGAAATAAAATATCCTGACGTACGGTGGTGCGTGGTGTGGAAGACTGTACACGATGCCATGCTTGATTCCGACGTTTTTTCCCAATGGTACGTAGTAGTTAATGGGAAGCTGGTGACGCCAGAACGTCTCTACAATATCCACATGGCAGAATCTCCCAATTGTGTGGGTTGTAACACAGTAGATTCTGACGAGCACCGCATCAGCTGTGGAGAGGCGGAACCGGTTTGGCACCTAGTGCGGCAGATGCTGGCTTATCTCTTGCGAGTTAGACCAGAGCATATATCTGCACGCACGTTATTATTTCCGGATGAGACATTTTACCCCAAGACTCGAAGCAACTCCGTCACCTGGATACGTGGACATGCTGTCCATTACCTCTGTCGTGACGGACACAAGAATTTCCTTGACTTCTGGCTCTATTTGCAAGAAAGACATCATGCTATTTCCGGGCATACCAGATATCGACAATGCTTTGCAGACTACCTATGGAGTGCCTTTCACAGCCCGCCGCGCAGCTGGAATGTTCCAGGCAGCGGCAGATGAGGTCAGAACGAACTGCAAACGAGCATATATTGAACAATCTTTATCAGTGGGCGCAGTCACTGGGAAGCCTAACTACGACGTGGTAGCTTTCTTTTCATGTTATTTACGTTTAATATCTTCGATGGTGTCTTCATTCTGGTTTAGGTTTTCCAGGCTTGATTAATTATGACTGTTCGCACATTGATACCTATATAAATAAAAAAAGATTAAAAAAAAGTGTGCTGGAGACCTGCGTTTCCAATCCAAATAAATACACAAGAACAAACTAAGAACAAAATGGACAACAAATAAAATATAATAAAGTATTATACCCTTTTCCTTTCTCCTTTTATTATTATTTTTTATAAAAAGTTCAGAGGCATATTTAATTTTTGTTGCGTTGGCGAAACCTGAACTGGTGGCGAACGGCCGTCCCCAAAAATAATAAAAGAAAAAAAAAGCGGTTCTGGCGCTATAGTCTGGAACCGCGCGACCGTTACGGTCGCAGGTTCGAATCCTGCCTCGGGCATGGGTTTGTGTGTTGCCCTTAGGTTAGTTAGGTTTAAGTAGTTCTAAGTTCTAGGGGACTTATGACCTCAGCAGTTGAGTCCCATAGTGCTCAGAGCCATTTGAACCATTTTTTTTTTTTTTGCATCGGAACTTTATGTGGAATCAGCAGCGACAAGTGAAAATGTGTGCGGGACTGGAAATGGAAACCAGGATCTCCTACTTACTAGGGAGATGCATTAACCACTGTGTCATATAGACACAGTGTTTATCGCAATTATGTGGACTACCTCAGCACGTCTCCCAGCCAACTCACCCAGTGCCACTTATCTGCGGTCCCTGTCTGTCCTTTCTCGCTACTTAGAGAATCCCACAGGAGGTCGAACCTAACTGTGCATCCGCAGTGAAAGTGGTGAATTCACTGCCCATCGAGGTGAATCACTTATATGAATGTGTGGTGTGCATTCTTTCAGACATATGTCCGGGCGGTATAGTGGTTAACGCACCTGCCTAGCAAGCAGGAGATCGTGGGTTCGAATCCTGGTCCGGTACACATTTCCACTGATCGCCCTTTTTTCCACATAAAGTCCTGATGCAGCTGATATCCATCGTTCTTTCGCTTACATTTCCTTTCTCCCCCCACCGTAGGTCTCTAGAAGAGCGTAGCGTTCCAAAGGATTGGAAAAAGGCACAGGTCATCCCCGTTTTCGAGAAGGGACGTCGAACAGATGTGCAGAACTATGGACCTATATCTCTAACGTCCATCAGTTGTAGAATTTTGGAACACGTATTATGTTCGAGTATAATGATTTTTCTGGAGACTAGAAATCTACCCTGTAGGAATCAGCATGGGTTTCGAAAAAGACGGTCGTGCGAAACCCAGCTCGCGCTATTCGTCCACGAGACTCAGAGGGCCATAGACACGGGTTCACAGGTAGATGCCGTGTTTCTTGACTTTCGCAAGGCGTTCGATACAGTTCCCCACAGTCGTTTAATGAACAAAGTAAGAGCATATAGACCATCAGACCAATTGTGTGATTGGATTGAAGAGTTCCTAGATAGCAGAACGCAGCATGTCATTCTCAATGGAGAGAAATCTTCCGAAGTAAGAGTGATTTCAGGTGTGCCGCAGGGAAGTGTCGAAGGACTGTTGCTATTCTCAATATAGATACATGTAGACAAGTGTAATGTGCTGCGAATAAATAGAAAGAAGGATCCCTTATCATTTAGCTACAATATAGCAGGTCAGCTACTGGAAGCAGTTAATTCCATAAATTATCTGGGAGTACGCATTAGGAATGTTTTAAAATGGAATGATCATATAAAGTTGATCGTCGGTAAAGGAGATGCCAGACTGAGATTCATTGGAAGAATCCTAAGGAAATGCAATCCGAAAACAAAGGAAGTAGGTTATAGTACGCTTGTTCGCCCACTGCTTGAATACTGCTCAGCAGTGTGGGATCCGTACCAGATGGTGTGGATAGAAGAGATAGAGAAGATCCAACGGAGAGCAGCGCGCTTCGTTACAGGATCATTTAGTAATCGCGAAAGCGTTACGGAGATTATAGATAAACTCCAGCGGAAAACTCTGCAGGAGAAACCCTCAGTAGCTCGGTACTGGCTTTTGTTGAAGTTTCGAGAACATACCTTCACCGAGGAGTCAAGCAGTATATTGCTCCCTCCTATGGATATCTCGGGAAGAGACCATGAGGATAAAATCAGAGAGGTTAGAGCCCACACAGAGGCATACCGACAATCCTTCTTTTCACGAACAATACGAGACTGGAATAGAAGGTACCCCCCGCCACACACCGTCAGGTGGATTGCGGAGCATGGATGTAGATGTAGATGTAGAGTTTATAGAATATGTGTCACAGCTGCGGATGCTGCGTGTTGTCTGAACAGACATAGCTGAAGAAACAGATGCCTCACATTCATATAATTGATTCACCTCGACGGCAATGAATTCACCATCTTCAGCATGGATGCACAATTACGTTCAACCTCCTGAGGGAATTTCAAAGTAACGAGCATTGAGAACACAGTTGGGGACTGCAGTCAGGTGGCGCTGGATGGGAGTGTGGGTCGACGGAGAGTCGTGCCGAGATAGTCCGTGCAAGTGCGATATAAACTGTGTACGGGTGGTTCGGTGATTAACGCAACTGCCGTTGTAAACAGGAGATCCGGTCTCGAATCCTGGGTCCGCAGCTCGTCGTCTCGTGATCGCGTTCTCGCTTCCCGGGTTCGATTACCGGCGGGGTCAGGGATTTTCACATGCCTCGAGATGACTGAGTGTTTGTGTTGTCTTCATCATTTGATCGTCATTCATAAAAGTGGCGAGACTGGACTGAGCAACAGTTGGGAATTTGTACGGGCGCTGATAACCGCACAAACCGGACATCATCATCATCATCGAATCCTGGTCCAGGAAATATTTTCACTCGTCATCGCTGACTTTGCATATAGTGACGATACACCTGACATCAACGATTCCTTCCCTTTCCTTTCTCCCCCCCCCCCTATCATCATTTTACATAATAAAAACAGTAAAATTTTTTCCCTGACTCACATGAAACTAATTCCGCAAATGTTGCTAAATCCATCGCAGGTACAGCAACATTTTTCCGCAAAAGCGGCAAATCATTTGGTATGCCCCTTCCTCAGACATTAGTTGTCTCGTTTTGCAACCATGTTTCACTATCGTACATTTGTACCTGTGCCAATTCGCTTTACGCAGTATGTCTCAGCTTGGCGCCAAAAGGGACCACATGGCCCTAACTGATCCATCAGAGTGACAAACGACGTAGTTTTTCTACACAGTCGTCTTTTGAAGAAGAAGTTGAGTGATGTGCAACGTTTAGTAAATGTTTAGACGTAGTGAAAAATTGCTGCGTTTCAAAGAAAGCGCGAATGTTGAGAACAGTCAGCCTACTTCTTATGGATGAAACGCTGCATTTATATTCCCTTGCTTGCTGTGGAGTTAAGTTGCAGTTATACGCAATTTACAGAGCATATCTTCATGAAAACACTGTACATTATGTCATCTCATTTATGAATTTTGGTTCTGTTTACGTTTATTTTACGATAGTTCCGATCTCTTGATATTTTTCTAATTCTTTGAATGCAAAAATATAATAACTATTTCGTAAATTAAGTAGGAAAAGAACTTATAACAAACATTAACATTATGGCATGTAAATGACGTTAAGCGACGGGTGTCTTTCTTGCTGCTATTTTGCTAGTATTTATAATGAATGTAGCTATAGGGAAATTATTTTATCTGTTTAAGGGTATGGTTCACAAGTATGATACCGAAACTATTAATATATTTGAACGTTCTTCGTCTATTTAATTACTGCCACAATAAGAGGAAGATATACTGCAACAGAATATTATGAAACTAAATATCTTAAATTGTGTCTTGGCGCACGTAGACTCTTTGGCAAGGAATCGAGTCGTAATACCTTTGTATGGAATTGCCAGCTGGGAAAATAAGCATTGTGAAAGATGTGTCGCGCTTGTGCGGATTACTCTATGAGGGAGGAGATACAAATGGTGTAAGTAAATCTAAAATACGACATGATTTCTTTTTTAAGTTTTCCGAAATATTAAGCCTCCCACGAATTTTTCTACTACAGTATGAACTTCAACGGAACTGCTATAAAATGTAAATCACAACTGACAAATACGGCATACTTACATACAGTTACCAAAGCACTTGAAAATACGTATTGCTGCACACAAAGAAACGAAGCCAGTGTTGTTGCGTATTGAATGTATACTGTCACAGTTGCAGACTTCCAGCATCGTTTATGACGGACAGAATTATCTTTCTGAATTATCTGACATTTTAAGGGTATACTTATAACACGGAAACATCTATCTCTCGGGGTATCTTAGCTGTTATAGTTAAATCTCAAGTGGTTAGCTGCAGATTTGGTCGTTACAAAGGCATCAGTATACTTCTAGCTTCACACCAGAGCAGCAAGAAAAACATCATGACTGAAATGTGCATAATACAATGTGCAAGCATGCATTTTAACTAAACCGAATTCGTTAATATTTCAAAGATAATTTACGCTTAACTCTCCTGTAACACAGTGATGTGCCTTACCTACAAGAAGTAGAACGAAACCACTAGCTGTTGTGGGCAGATCAACATGAAAAATTCAGAAAGCGTAAATAATTAAAGATACAAAAGTTTTGGGCGCGGTTAAGTTAGAAATACAAGATCGAGTTCTTCCTAAACTAAAATAAGAGAACCGGAGATTTTAATCCCACTTGCAGGAAGTTCGGCTTCCTTTCCGAAAGGGATCGTTGAGATTCATTACTGATGTACATATTAAATTAAATCTTGTAGCGTAAATGCTCAATGGAGCATTCACGAGACACTACGTCTTATAAGGATTCTAAAAACAGCATAAGAATTTCATTCATACGAAATTGTACCTTTCCACAAGAAAGCGTAATAGGTCTAAAAATGTTTCCAATCCGATTATGCTATTGTCCATATTTAAGTATTGTCGCTGAATGATTGTAAGGAAATGCAAAATGAGTTTGCTGTCTGTTTCCGCTTGGTATTCTGAATGACAGCTCTCGTAATCCATATCTGTACTAATAATAAAACTGTAAAACAGTTGTGTCTGTCTGTTTTCGAACACGTTAATCATCAAAACTAGTGGACGGATTTCTAAGGGTTTCTCACTGGTAATTATAGCGTAGCTTGGGGTAATGTAAAGGTTTTATTTCATCAAAATCGGATCACGGAAAGAAGGATACCGTAATTAAAAGTTTCACTAAAATTTTCTTGCCTGGCTGTTTGAACACGCTAATCTCCAAAATTACTAGACGGATATTCATGTGGTTTACGCAGGTAACTTGGGCACCGCACAGTCTATATTTTTTCAAAATCAAATCTTTCCTCGTAGGATCCTACAGATGTTGCTACATCTCGCATATTTGTCGCCAGATACCTCGATTTCGCCATTTTCCTCATCCTCTTCCATTAATGTTCTCTCCGTAGCTTCTTGGATACAACTTAGCCCCACTTTCCGTGGTCCGTGGTCCTTCATCTCCTTCCAGGAGATTACCGTGAAATTACTCTCTTGGGCTATCTATCTTCATCCATTGTTTTGACATGTCCAAACCTTCGTGTTTGGGGACCAAAGTACAGGTTTTAATTTTTGGATAGCCGTCCTTCCCTGCCTGATCCGTTGTTGTATATCTTTGCCACATCTTCCATCACGTACCCAGGTACTTAAACTCTTTACACAGTTCAATAAGATGTCCGTCAACGCCCAGCTTACTCCCTCTTCTACGCATAGTAGATATTCCGTCTTCTCAAAACTAATTTTCAGACCCCACAGTTTGTTCTCTTTCATCAACTTCCTGAGCATGTAAGAAATATTCTCTTCATCGTTTGCTGCAACGACGCGATCATCAGAATAGAAAAGCGTGTACATACGTTGGTTTCTTACTTCAATCCCCATGTCCATGCATTTTCTATACCACATATTCAGTGCCTTCTGCATATACATCTTAGAGGGTCTGGGGGGACAGACAGCAGCCTACCTTCAGTCCTTTAGCTATTCCAAAGGCGTCTCTAGAAATTTCGTTTTCCTACTTTAATGACGCGTCCTGCTGACTTGTAGAGGTTTATGATGGTTCTTGCATAAAGTTTTGGCACTTCCTCTGACCACAGCACCTGGAACAATAGCTTTGGTGCTACTGTGCCATGCGCTTTCTCAAAAGCTTCGAAAACCAAATGACTGCTTAGATTCCTTTCCAATCTCTTCTACATCATCTGTTTTGGAATAATGATATTATCTACCTGCCTTTTCTAAAGCCACTTTGCTCTTTCACTTCATTTACAAATTTCTCCATTATTGATTTCAAAATCCTCTCGTACAGCCTGACAATTGTACTTGTGACACGTATGGAGCGATCAGATCACCAAGAAAACGATATCCATACATATTATAAAAAGGTTTATATGTATGTATATTCCACATCTCCTCGGAAACCACTGGGTTGATTTCAACCAAACTTGGTACAAATATCACTTAATGACTGGAAAGAATCTCTGTGAGGTTAAGAACCACCTACCTATCAAAGGCGGGGGGGGGGGGGGGGGGGGGGGGTGAAAAAGAAGTGGTAAGGCGCGGTATGCGAATGCCCAATTTTAATCATCAAGTATTTCAGAACAAGAGCATTTAATGACTTGCACCAAACTTTGCACATAATTTCAAGTTCTACGAAACTTTTTCTCGCTGACACCCTCCCTCCCCCCCCTCCAGAAAATAAAAGAATTTTTTTTATTGCTTACTACATTTTTGCATCAGGCATTACATTTTAATTTATTACTTCTTTACTACTAAGTGTATTCGCGACACATTTTGCAAACAATGTTCACATATACCACTGAATGTAGATGTAAAATACTGTCGTTATACGGTTTATGGTTCAGGATATATGACGCCATAAACACTTAGGTACGTGAAAAACTTCCGCATCATCCATTTTTTATTACTAACTTGCTGAACCGATTTGGTGACGAGATAGCTTGAACCATGAGGAAGAACATAAACTACTTTAGAAAGTGTGTAGTACAAGATACCTACTGATCTAAACAATATTACGCGAATTAACAAAAAAATTACTCTTTGAAAAAGCATTTATTCCTTGACTTTCGAACTTTATCATATTTGCGAAAATACTTTTATCGGTTCATATATGCTACATGATACGTTTCGAAGTAATGAATACAGTCATTATACAATCTTCACTGTGTTTAATCCATACTTCCACATTATTTCTTGCATAGAGTACACGCTACATGCACCATGCACGCTACCATGCACGCTGTTCAGTATTTGATAACGGGATGGTAATTTGAAACAAACTTTACATATAATTTTAAAACTTTACGAATATTTTTCTTGCTTACAACCACCGCAAAAAGGTAAAAGGGAAAAGGTTTATCAGTTATTACGTGTTCGCTATGTGTGCAGTAAAACTGTCGTTTGAGGTATAACGTCATTATGTTTAAATTTGTTGCTTCTTCGCAACTAACTCTGTTCGCAACATATTTAGCAGACAGCATCCACCCAGGCCTATGTCGCTGAATGTGCCAACAAAATTATATCATTGTTCGACTCAGTGAGAGGGGGAGAAGGAGATGGACAGAGAGAGGGAAGAGGAGGAGATGGACATTAAAAGGAAAGAGGAGATGTGCAGAGAGAAGGGAAGAAGGAGATGAGAAGGGGGCAGAGACGGACGAAGAGAGGGGCAAGGAGGGGATGGACTACTAGAACTGAAGTAAATACGTATGCTGGGTATTCAGCTATTTGCGAACAAATGCAAGAATATGCCCATAACAAGGAAAAAGAATCCGGTTACAAAATTAGTGGTTAAACTATAAAGCTGGTCACATCATTTAATTATTAAAGAGTGCGTTTATGCTGCAGCCTCGCTGTTGGCTCATTGCTGCTCTCTGGGAGCCTTTAGTTGCAGCTGTTCACATCGCTAATTGAGTGAGAAGATAACAGAGAGAAGGCCGAAATACTGAATAAAGTCTTTCGAAGTTGTTTCATCGCGGAAGCTCATAATACTGTCCCTCCTTTCAATCGTCATGCGATCGTCTAAATGGCAGATATTGAGATAACCGGTCGCGGAATTGAAAAGCAGCTACAATCGCTTAGTAGCGGAAAGGCTTCAGGACCAGATGAGATACCTATAAGATACTATAAAGATTATGCGAAAGAACATCTCCCCTTCTAGCAGTAATTTATCACAGATCTCTTGAGCAACGAAAGGTACCTAACGACTGGAGAAAAGTGCAGGTCATTCCCGTTTTTAAGAAAGATCCACACAATTATAGACCTATATCGTTGACGTCAATCTGTTATAGAATTATAGAACATGTCTTATGCTCAAGAATTGTGACGTTCTTGGAAAATGAACATCTCCTCTATAAGAATCAACATGGATTCCGCAAACATATATCGTGCGAACTTCAGCTCGCTATGTTTCTCCATGAGATCCACAGCGCAGTGCACAATGGCGCTCAGGCTGATGCTGTGTTCCTTGATTTCAGCAAGGCATTTGACACCGTCCCGCACTTCCGTTTAATGAAAAAAATTGAGCCTACAGAGTATCGGATCAGACCTGCTACTGGATGCAAGACTTTCTTGCGGGTAGAACTCAACACGTCGCTCTTAACGGAACAAAATCGGCAGAACGACCTGCAGAGCATTGACGAATGGTGCAGACTCTGGCAGTTGACCCTGAACGTAAATAAATGCAATATATTGGGCATACATACGAAAAGAAATCCAGTACTGTACAGCTACACTATTGATACCAAAAAGCTGGAGACAGCATCTGCCGAAAAAAATCTAGGCGTAACTATCTAGAGTGACCTTCGACGGAATGACCATATAAAACAGATAGTGGGAAAAGCAGACACCAGATTCAGATTCATCGGAAGAATCTTAAGGAAATGTAGCTCATCCACCGAAGAAGTGGTTTATAAGGCGCTTATTCGCCCGATTATTGAGCAATGTTCATCCATCTGGTATACCTATCAGGTAGGACTGATAGAAGAACTAGAGAAGATCCAACGAAGAACGGCGAGTTTCGTCACGGGATCGTTTAGCTGGCGAGAGAGTGTTACGGAAAAAAAGAAATGATCGTACGGGATTGTTGGCCGGGAGACCCCATGTGGGGTGTTCGGCCGCCGAAAGTGCAAGTCCTCTTTAGCTGACGCCACTGCGGCGACTTGCGAATCAATGATGATGAGAGGACGGTGAAAGACACACAACACCCAGTCAAAAAAAAAAAAAAAAAAAAAAAAAAAAAAAAAAAAAAAAAAAAAAAAAAAAAAAAAAAAAAAGGTTCAAATGGCTCTGAGCACTATGGGACTTAACATCTTAGGTTATCAGTCCCCTAGAACTTAGAACTACTTAAACCTAACTAACCTAAGGACATCACACAACACCCAGTCTTCACGAGACAGAGAAAATCCCTGACCCCGCCGGGAATCGAACCCACGACCCTGTGCGCGGGAAGCGAGAACGCTACCGCAAGACTACTAGCTGCAGACAGCGTTACGGAAATGCTAAACAAACTCCAGTGGCAGACGTTACAAGAGAAGCGTTGTGCATCATGGAGAGAATTACTATTGAAATTTCCCGACAGCACTTTCCAGGAGGAGTCAGGCAACGTATTACTTCCCCCCACATACATTTCGCGTCTTGACCACGAGGAGAAAGTTCGAGAAATTAGAGCTAATACAGGGGCTTATCGACAATCATTCTTCCCACGCACTATTCGCGAGTGGAATAAGATTGGAGGGATAAGATAGTGGTACCGAAAGTATGTTCCGCCACACACCATTAGGTGGCTTGCGGAGTATGATGTAGGTGTACTTGCACTGATGTGAAGCGTAATTGATTTTCTCTGCATCGACTGGCGACAGTATTGGTTCGTTAAAGGTAAAAACTTGATTATCGGTTACAAGAAAAAAAGAGGTCAACCCTTTCAGTACAGAGTGTCTATGCCGTAGTCACTTTAACCAGTTCCAACAACAGCTCAAAAATTATCCAGCTCACATTTTCAGACAGTGATGAATACTGCAACAAATTTTGCAGTTTATTTTAAATATTATCAAGCTACATATAGCTAAACATGTGGAGATTCGGCAACATTATTAACACATTTTCTGTGGATGAGCGATTGGTAGGAATATTCACTCTGGGGCAACATTTCGTCACTTGTAATCCATATCTACTTGATGTAGCACATCTACCGCAAGTAGATTTTCGTTCTCACTTTTTATCGAACACAAATGATAAGTTCAGTGGAACAGAGGAACTAATTTCCAAAAATTATTGCACCATACCCAGTAAGAAGCGATTGTGATCACCTGGATGCTTCTGATCACAGACAGAAAAAATTCTGAAATAAAGCCTGTTTAAAATCATCATTTGTAGTTGTAACTCTTGAAGCTATCTCCTAAGATCACCACCAATGCTATTGTCCGTGTATGATGGGCTCATTGGTAGGATAATGAGAAAATGGAGTTAGTGTACAAAGGAGATTGCTTACTAAACACTTATGCGACACTGTGTAGAATACAGCTCAAGTATGGAGGGTCCATACCAAATAGGAGTATCAGCGAATATTGAACGTATACAGAGAAGAGTAGCACGAATGGTTAGAAGCGTACTCCACCCACTGGTTAGCGCCGCCGAAATACGCTAAGGTGACAAAGTCATCGGACAGTGACATGCACATATACAGATAGCGGTGGTATCGCGGACACAAGGTATGAAAGGGCATTGCATTAGCGGAGCTGTCATTTGCACTCAGCTGATTCATGTGAAAAGGTTTTCGACCTGATTATAGGCGAACGACGGGAATTAATAGACTTTGAACGCTGATAGGCAGTTGGAGATAGATGCATGGGACATTCCATTGCGGAAATCGTTAGGAATTCAGTATTCTCAGATCCACAGTGTCAACAGTATGCCGAGAATACCTACTTTCCAGGCTCTAACTCTCACCATGGTCGACGGGCCTCACTTGACGATAGAGCGCAACAGCATTTGTTTAGAGTTGTTAGTGCAAACAGACGAGCAACACTGCCTGAAATAACAGCGGAATTCGATGTGGGATGTACCCGTTAGGATAGTGCAGCGAAACTTGTCGTAGCAGATGACCGACGCGAGTGCAATTGCTACAAGCACGACGTTACTTGCAGCGTCTCTCCTGAGCTCGTGACCATATTGGTTGGTCACTAGACGATTTGAAAGCCATGGTCTAGTCAGATGAGCCCCGATTTCAGTTAGTAAGAGTTGATGCTATGGTTCGACTGTGGCGCAGACCCCACGGAAGCCAAGTTGTCAACAAGGCACTGTGCAAGCTGGTGGTGGCTCCGTAACGGTCTGGGCTGTGTTTACATGGAGTGGACTGGGTCCTCTGGTCTAACTAAACCGATTATTGACGGGAAATGTTTATGTTCGGCCACCTGGAGACAATTTGCAGCCATTGATGGACTACATCTTTCCAAATAATGATAGATTTTTATGGATAACAATGCGCAATGCCACTGGGCCACAGTTGTTCGCTTGTGGTTTGCAGAACTTTCTGGACAGTTCAAGCGAATGATTTGGCCACCCTGATTGCTCGACATTAATCCCACTGAACATTTATGGGACATAATCGAGAGGTCAGTTAGTGCTCACAATCCTGCACTGACAACACTTCCAAAATTATGGACGGCTGTAGAGGCAACATGATCCAACATTTTTGCTGGGCAATTCCTACGACATTTTGAGTCCATATGGCGGGAAAAAGGAAGGCCAACACTACATTAGGAGGTATCCTATGTCTTTTGTCACCTCAGTGTAGTGAGGAGTCAGAACTGTCAAGACACTTGAAGGCCGATATTCCATGAAAGCCTACTTCTTCGAACTAGTCGTGAGGAATTTAGGAATCTTCAAGACCTGCTACATAGTGCACCTGCAGGTATCGTTGAAAAAAAAGTAGACTAGTTATAGCGCGCACTTGACATTTAACCGGTCATTGCTCCTGCGCTACATACTCGTATGGATAAACTGATGATACGAGGGCTGGACAAAAATATGGAGAGACCAAAAACATGTTACTGTGTCTAATACGGTGACAGAAACCCGCTGGCATGCAGAACAACCAAGCGAGGTGGCGCACTTGTTAGACACTGGACTCGCATTCGGGAGGACGACGGTTCAATCACGCGTCCGGTCATCCTGATTTAGGTTTTCTGTGATTTCCCTAAATCGCTCCAGGCAAATGCCGGGATGGTTCCTTTGAAAGGGCACGGCCGACTTCCTTCTCCATCTTTCCCTAATCCATTGAGACCGATAAACTCGCTGTCTGGTCTCCTTCCCCAAACAACCCAACCCATGCAGAACAGGTTCTAGGCGTCTCGAATGGAAAAATAAACGTCCTGTATGATCTTCAAGGGAATTTTGTACTATTTTTCGTGAAACATAGGACAAGTTCAGGTTACCACAATGGAGGTGGACAACATATCACGAACCCTTTCTCCAAAGTTGAGCACAAAGGCACATTAATATTGACTTCTGATGGCACTTGAAAGTGGGATCGACAGCAGTGTGCTTTAGGCCTTTATGGATCTCAGCGCCTCATTTGTATTCTAGTCAGGTGACTATGTTCGTAGACATTACTACTTGAATTTAATCATTTCTGCAAAAGGCATTTTTTGTTTGGAGTTGGTTGTTTACTGTATGGGAATCGGCTTTCATGTGCAGTGTAAACATGAAATATCTGGAATCTGTTATAAATACTAAGTAAAGCTGTGAGGATAGGCCGCAAGTCGTGCTTGGGTAGCTCAGTCGCACTTACCCACCAAAGGCAAAGGCACCGAGTACGAATCTCGGTCTGGCACACAGCTTTAATCTGCCAGGAAGTTTCATATCAGAGCACACTCCGCTACAGAGTGAAAATCTCATTCTGGGATCAGAGAAGTAAATTAGCTCAAAAAGTTAGCCGCAAAGGAATTAGGGCCTCCGAGAACGGATCCTTTGATTGAGAGGATGACGAAATCAAATAAACGTGGCTGCTAGCGAACATTTAACAAGGAAGTGTACAGTTAGCACATGTTGTTGTGTGGGTCCAGCGTAACAATATTTGATTTTCAGCCCAGAAGTAAAATCGTGAAGTAATACATCTGTTAGGGATCTTGTACATTTGTCTGACAAATGGAAAAGGATGAAAACTCCCATTTACACAAAATTGCGAAATGGACAGTTGCGAAAACTTTCACATTTTTTCGTTATTGCCCAAACAGTACTTAATTATGTACAAAACACCAAATTTCACAAAAAATTTCTTCCTTTTGTCGGGTAAGTTATGCATATTATTATTATTATTATTATTATTATTATTAGTGCTATTATTGTTATTGGCAGTGGCTGTAGTTGTAAAAACTTGTTGATAGGCAAAACTGTTATGCAGCAGACACTATCAATTTTGCGATCTCAGATTAATCTGAATGTAATTTGTTGAATTTGTGAACACCCAGAATGTATACTCACGAGCCACCACTGGCTGTTCTCTTTGCTTTGAGCTCATTTATACTGCAAGTTAGATGTGCAGCGTAAATTAATGAAATGAATGAGTTTGTCTGTAAAGAAGTAGCGTAGGGCTATTTAATATTACTATTGTCGCTGTTGCATGTTATTTTCTTTGAACTTTAAAGCTGACCTTGTAAAAGTGAAGGATATTTGCAGGAACTGAGCCATTATTCAGTGTTATTGGCATGATAAAATTGTAGATCGAAAATTATTATCTTCACTTCATAAACATTTCACAAACTTCAGTTGGTTATTTTTGTTCATTTTGAATGTCTGAACTGCTGCAGAATATTAGTACAAGAATATTGTTAAAATAATACTGAACGTACACTACTGGCCATTAAAATTGTTACACCACGAAGATGACGTGCTACGAACGCTAAATTTAACCGACAGGAAGAAGATGCTGTGATATGCAAATGATTAGCTTTTCGGAACAGTCACACAAGGTTGGCGCTGGTGGCGACACCAACAAGGTGCTGACATGAAGAAAGTTTCCAACCGATTTCTCATATACAAACAGCAGTTGACCGGCGTTGTCTAGTGAAACGTTGTTGTGATGCCTCGTGTAAGGAGGAGAAATGCGTACCATCACGTTTCCGACTTCGTTAAAGGTCGGATTGTAGCCTACCTCGGTTGCGGTTTATTGTATCGCGACTTTGCATTGGTCAAGATCCAATGAATCCAATGACTGTTAGCAGAATATGGAATCGGTGGGTTCAGGAGGGTAATACGGAACGCCGTGCTGGATCCCAACGGCCTCGTATCGCTAGCAGTCGAGATGACAGGCATCTTATCCGCATGGCTGTATCAGATCGTGCAGCCACGTTTCGATCCCTGAGTCAACAGATGCGGACGTTTGCAAGACAACAACCATCTTCACGAACAGTTCGACGACGTTTGCAGCAGCATGGACTATCAGCTCGGAGACCATGGCTGCGGTTACACTAGTCGCTGCACCACAGTCAGGAGCGCCTGCGATGGTGTACTCAATGACGAACCTGGGTGCACGAATGGCAAAACGTCATTTTTTTCGGATGAATCCAGGTTCTGTTTACAGCATCATGATGGACGCATCCGTGTTTGGCGACATCGTGGTGAACGCACATTGGAAGCGTGTATTCGTCATCCCCATACTGGCGTATAACCGGGCGTGATGGTATGGGGTGCCACTGGTTACACGTCTCGGTCACCTCTTGTTCGCATTGACGGCACTCTGAACAGTCGACGTTACATTTCAGATGTGTTACGACCCGTGGTTCTACCCTTCACGCACGACCGCATGTTGCAGGTCCTGTACGGGACTTTCTGGATACAGAAAATGTTCGACTGCTGCCCTGGCCAGCACATTCTCCAGACCTCTCACCAATTGAAAACGTCTGGCCAATGGTGGACGAGTAACTGGCTCGTCACAATACGCCAGTCACTACTCTTGATGAACTGTGGTATCGTGTTGAAACTGCACGGGCAGCTGTACCTGTTGTACACGCCATCCATATGCCCAAGCGTATCAATGCCGTTATTAGAGCCAGAGGTGGTTGTTCTGGGTACTGATTTCTCAGGATCCATGCACCCAAATTTCGTGAAAATGTAATCACATCTCAGTTCTAGTATAATATATTTGTCCAATGAATACCCGTTTATCATCTGCATTTCTTCTTGGTGTAGCAATTTTAATGGCCAGTAGTGTACGTGCTTTACATTGACATTTTATGTGATCATATTGCTTACCTCTTTTTCTCGTAAAGCAGCATTTGTTATCGAACAAGTTTTCAAAACACGTTTGGCGGACGTGACCCATTTCCCTTCCTCATCTCTCGCCATTCACATTCCACGAATAACAGGGCTCTGCTTGTTACCACGCTGTTCAGTGCTTGGCGTAGGGCCGCAGTGAAGCGGAGCGAGTGACAAACAACCTGTGCCCCCAAATGTTAACTGTGTACTGTCAGAATTAGTACGCAGGCACCGGCCTCGGTGGCCGAGCGGTTCTAGGCGCTTCAGTCCGGAATTGCTCTGCTGCTACGGTCGCAGGTTCGAATCCTGGCTCGGGCATGGATGTGTGTGATGTCCTTAGGTTAGTGAGGTTTAAGTAGTTCTAAGTTCTAGGAGACTGATGAACTCAGATGTTAAGTCCCATAGTGCTCAGAGCCACTAGCCAGTACGCAGGTCATAACTGTTCATAATTGTTCCAAGTAGTCCTTTTTCTCCTTAACAAACAGTCTAAGACAAAAAAGACACAAAACGAAGAAATTATTCCAATTGGATGGAAACTGGTGGATATGAAGTACAGGTACCGACAAACAAAGTATTACAATTGCAGAGCAATTGGATGATTTATTCAAGAGAAAGAGTTTCACAAATTGAGCAAGTCAATAATGTGTTGGTCCACCTCTGGCCTTTATTCAAGCAGCTATTCGGCTGATAGAAATGCTGGATCTCCTCATGAGGAATATCGTGCCAAATGAAATATAATTGTCGCGTTAGATCGTCAAAATAACGGTCCAAAGTTCTTAATTGGCAAGAGACTCGCCGACCTTGCTGACCAAGGAAGCGTTTGAAGGATGAAGGCAAGCAGTAGAAACTCACCATGTGCAGGAGGGAATTATCTTGCTGGCAATGACAATCTAAGTTACGAAATGGAACAGCATCTCTGGGAGTTGGGCTGTTTGTTGGGTGACAGAGAGATCTCCCAACACTGTCTGGATCATCTTCAGACACGTCTCCCGTGGTCATCAGGACCTGGAATCTCACTGACTGGAGTAGAACTGTCTTCAGTCATGAATCCCGCCTCGAACTGAGCTCCTGGCTGGCACCCGCCATACAGCCCGACAACCAGGAGTGATGGTCTGGGGTGCCAGTTCATTTCACAGCAGAAACCCTTTGGTTGTCATCTGTGACACCCTTACAGCACAGCGCTACAGCGACGATATCCTACCTGCCGTTTTGTTGCTTTTCATGGGAAGCCATCCTGAACTTACATTTCAGCAAGATAATGCCCGCGCATACACGACGAGAGTTTCTACTGCTTGTCTTTGTGCTTGCCATCCCTTAGGTTGGCCAGCAAGGACGCCAGATCTCTCCCCAATGGAGAACGGTTGGACCATTATGGGCAGGACCCTTCAATTAGCTCGGCATCTGGACAATTTAACATGCCAATCGGACAGAATTTGGCACGATACCCCTCAGGAGGACACCCAACAGCTCTATCAATCAATGCCAAACCGAATATCTGTTTGGAAAAGGACCAGAGGTGGATCAAAGCGTTATTGAGTTGCTTCATACGACAATTACGGCCACATTAGTGGCTTAAATGTGCACAGCCTGTACTTTCTTCTTAGTTCAATAAGTCTTCATTGAACTGTAGGTAAGTGCTGCATGCAATCTCATTACGAAATACGTTAGCGAATATTGCCAATAAAAATATGTAAAAGGACAGTTTAGTATGGACATCTGTGACGAACCAGACAGATAAAGGGCCCCACTCAAAGAGCACTGCATCCGCATGGCGAATCTGCATCAGCAGCGTCCGCGTGCATCACTCGCTATGCATGCGCACGTAGAAGCGTGTGGCTGCCAGTTAAGTCACTCGGTGTCACACAGCTCTCACTCACGGGGTGACGGGCGACAGCCGTGTGGCCTTGCCATGTGAGTAAGGAAACAAGTCTCTTTGACTGGCGGGGTAGCTCCGTAGTTAGTGTGGCAGATTACAAAGTCGAGGGGCCGGGGTTCGATTACCGAGTGGGTCGAAGATTTTCTTCCCTGGGGACTTAGTATTATACTGTTCTTATTTTCTTACTGTCATAATTTCCATTACTTTTTATATGGTTGAATGGACATGGCCTGATAGCCAGTAAATAAAAATAAACATAGACTGTACAGCCTACTCAACTTCGGCACAACGTAGCAACAGTAATGGACCCGGAAAGCATTGGAATACATTTATAATTAAAATTTCTTTTTAGCTGTCGATTTTCAGTGTTTTCTATGGAGAGTCGCCAAGTGTTACCACACTATAACGTAAATTAAAGTGGTAACCGAATATTGAATGTTACTGAACGTCATTGTTTCAATTGTGGAACTGAGTGTTTCAGTGAAATTATAGCAGGTGAATTAATACTCGCTTTCAGGCGGTTGCTAAACTCACACTGACATTTAGAACAGTTATTATGAATAGAACAAATTAGAAAGATTTACATTGAGATGTGTGACAATGGGCTATAGTTGTCAATTCTGTTTACAATTGACAAAAACTTTAATCCAGTTACACTGTAGCCTTTCACTAGTGAACTGGCAAATGAAGTAGTAGGATTCGTTACATTTGATAGTATGAACAGAAGATACAGGAAGGATAAAGTGTAGTGTTGAAAAGGGTGGTTATTATTGGAAAAGATTTATACCTGGAAAATTATTCGAATAAGTAGAAAATTCAGTCAGGTTTATTCACCAATAAATTATCTCTAAATTAAATAAAGAATAACATATAACGCCATAGTATCTCCTATATTTCTTCTTTGTACATAGTTAGTTTGGATGGGTGACAATCCAGGCCACCATGCACTGTTGCCATTTTTCGGAGTGCCCTCAGCCTCGTCATGCCAACTGAGGAGCTACTCGACCGAACAGCAGCGGCTTCGGTCAGGAATACTATCATAACGACCGGGAGAGCGGTGCTGACCCTACGCCCCTCCTATCCGCATCCCCCACTGAGGATGACACGGCGGTCGGATGGTCGCGGCAGGCCACTCGTGGCCTCAAGACAGAGTATTTGTTTTCTTGGCTCGGTGCAGTTTCTGTTTGACAAATAACTTATTAATGATTTGTCCGGAAATGTACTGTTGTGTTTACTTTGTGTTACATGCAGCAGATTATAAGCTCACTCACATCCACTATGTGATCAAAAGTATCCGGACACTTGGCTGAAAATGACTTACAAGTTCGTGGCGCCCTCTATCGGTCATGCTGAAATTCAATATGGTATTGGCCCACCCGTGATTACAGCTTTCACTCACGCAGGCACACATCCAATCAGGTGCTGGAAGGTTTCTTAGGGAATGGCAGCCCATTCTTCACGGGGTGCTGCACTGAGGAGAGGTAGTGATGTCGGTCGGTGAGGCCTGGCACGAAGTCGGCAATCCAAAACATTCCAAAGTGTTCTGTAGGATTCAGGTCAGGATTCTATGAAGGCCAGTCCATTACAGGGGTGTTATTTTTGTGTAACCACTACGCCACAGGCCGTGCATTATGAACAGGTGATCGATCGTGCTGAAAGATGCAATCGCCATCCCCGAATTGCTCTTCAACAGTGGGAAGCAAGAAGGTGCTTAAAACATCAATGTGGGTCTGTACTGTGATAGTGCCACGCAACACACCAAGGGGTGCAAGCTCCCTCCATGAAAAACACGACCACGCCATAACACCACCACCTCCGAATTTTACTGTTGGCACTACATGCGCTAGCAGATGACGTTATTGGGCATTCGCCATACCCACACCCTGCCATCGGATCGCCTCATTGTGTACCGTGATTCGTCACTCCACACAACGTTTTTTCCACTGTTCAATGTTTACGCTCCTTACACCAGGCGAGGCGTCGTTTGGCATTTACTGGCGTGATATATGGCTTATGAGCAGCTGCTCGACCATGAAATCCAAGTTTTCTCACGTCCCACCTAACTGTCATATTACTTGCAGTGAACCCTGATGGAGATTGGAATTCCTATTTTCAAAATGGCTCAATTGGCACTAAGCACCATGGGACTTAACATCTGAGGTCATCAGTCCCCGGTCTAAGGCGCTGGAGTCATGGACTGTGGGGCTGGTCCCGGTGGAGGTTCGAGTCCTCGCTCGGGCGTGGGTGTGTGTGTTTGTCTTAGGATAATTTAGGTTAAGTAGTGTGTAAGCTTATGGACTGATGACCTTAGCAGTTAAGTCCCATAAGATTTCACACACATTTGAACAATTTTTTTCATCGATCCCCTCGACTTAGAACTATTTATACCTAATTAACCGAAGGACATCACACACATTCATGCCCGAGGCAGGATTCTAACCTACGGCCGTAACAGCAGCACGGTTCCGGACTGAAGCGCCAAGAACTGCTCGGGAACAGCGGCCGGCGGAATTCCTTTGTGATGATCTGGATAGATGTCTGTCTATTACGCATTATGACCCTCTTCAACTGTCGGGGTCTCTGTCAGTCAACAGACGCGGTCAGCCTCTACGCTTTTGTGCTGTACGTGTCCCTTCACGTTTGCATTTCACTATCGAATCGGAAGCAATGGACCTAGAGATGTTTAGGAATGTGGAAATCTCGTGTACAGATGTATGACACAAGTGACGCCCAAACACCTGACCACCTTCCAAGCTCGTGAGTTCCGCAGAGCACGCCATTCTGCTCTCTCAAGATGTCTAATGACTGCTGAGGTCGTTGATATGGAGTACCTGGCAATAGGTGGCCTCACAATGCACCTAATATGGAAAACGTGTTTTTGGGTGTCTTCGGATACTTTTGATCACATAGTGTAACAACTACGTGGGTCGCTCTCTGGATTTATGTTCTTTAGGGATGAGATTTCAGTTGACGCCATTCACGTGTTTAATATTGCCGGCAGAGCTTGTTGTCCATAATGACAACTGACTCCAATGCCAGATGTTGCCATTTCTGCCAGTCCTCGCAACCAGTCATCACATTCGCACCAGCCCTCACTCTCTCTGCTGTGCATTGCCAATGATCACTAGCCCACGTCTTCGCTGTCAGTCTTCACCTCCGTCAGCTACGCCGCTACACTCATTCAGCTATGGCTCAACCTACAACTATGACATCCACAATCATTTGCTCACATATGTACTCCACTTCCGCCTTCCTCTTACTCCTTTACCCCCATCCCTCCTGCTCTTCCCTCATTTCCCTCTCTCCCTACTACTCGGATGACCCTGTCCACCTTCCCACTCACACACTGCATCCTCAGAGTTAGTTCACTCCTCGTTTGCAGATGTTATCACTCCAGCATATACTACAACTCCACTGCCACTGCTGCTGACGCCACCATTGCCGTCCTCGCTACCAATGTCAGAATTGAATCAGACAGCAGAACCTTTAGTTAGTACTGCTGCTTTGTTCTACTGCCGTCATTACGTCTGGATTCAGAAGCAGAGGCAACAGCCACATCGATTGCAGCAACTACCAGACAAACACCAATAACATATGTCGAAGAGGCGGCTGTATCTGACACATTTGCATCAGCTTCAAAACCACCAATTCTAAATAATGAAACTGAGAAAAGTCGTACAAAATCCCATCCCATTCCACAGTCAATATCCTCTGACACCCCATCCTCAAACGATCCCTGCATCCCACCTAGTACAGTTACCCCAAATGTCTCTGATACCCACCTACTGCCCCACCAGCCCCACACACCAGAGCACATGGAGTCTACTCACATCTCACCCCACACACATCCTCCAACACATTCCTTCATTGTATCATGTCCTGATGTGAGATTCCTCAATCCTAAAACACTTTCCCTTGAAATAAAAAAGTACTTTCCAAACCTCACCATATCACAGCTCATAGCCTGCAAAGACTCTGTAATTGTCAAATCTTCTAATCCTGGTTTTCAAACCCATCTAACGTATCAAGTCTCTTCCATCTCCTTTGGGCCACATGCCTCCCTATTCCCACGCAGCAGTGCACAACCCAGACAACCCCAGCCCCTACGATGCCTTGTGACTCTCACTGCTGTGATCACAGTGGGGGAAGTTCAGTGGGAGCTAAATTCGAATGCTGACTCCCAAATCCGAAAAGCCCTTCGGATTCATCACCATTCCATTCCTAAATTCCTCATTCACATCTTCTCCAAAGATTCTTCGAACACAAGTTACCTCCATCAGAATGGAGCCCTCATCTCTCACCACAAACACAAAGTGAGCCTTCCTGACCCGAAGCCCAGATCTAATGTTGCCACAAATGCCTCATCTACAATGATCATTTAACTTCTGACTGCAAAAATCCTCCTTCTTACCCCCTCTGCAAAGCCAACCGCCTGTATCAACACTTCCCAGCCTCCAGTCTCCACCCGCCTGCAGTAGATGCAACCAGTCCTATCCCACTTACTCCTGTAAGTGTACAGCCAAAGCCCCTCCTATCAAAGCTGAACTGACCGTCACAATCAGCCCTATTTGCAGTCCATTCCACCTAAACGACTCCGTACATCCTACTCCCACTCCTGAAGACAGCATCTGCTTCATCGTCATTGTCCTTCAAAACATCCACCCACTCGAACATTCACATATTCTCTATTAGGTCAACCTAATTCATTTAAATGCCACAGCCACGTATTCCCAAAACCTCTCCCACTTGCTGTTTTCCCGTGTTTATACCTTCGTCTAATACATTCCATCCCAACCCCGAGGAGCTCCTCCAGCCCCACAGCATCCTCGATCCTTTCCATCACCACCCCTTTCACAATCATATCATCAAACATTCTCCTTCTCCACGACTTCATGTCACCTCCATATTCTCATCTTTTGTTTCACTCTCCACTGTGATACCACAATCTCTTTTTGTCTACCCCTTACGTGGAGCTGGGCATCAAGCAAACTCCACATCAGCATCATCTGCTGCAACTCAAGCTGTTCACCACAAAACATCAACTCTACTGCATCAGTGTCATGTTCAGTAGTCATATTTTGTCCACCTTTCTATATTTTGAAACACTCCATTATTATGTTCAAAACTGTAGGCTGAAGAGTGACTACATCACTGGTGCCAGCTTGCCCCCGCATGGGGGAATGGAATGACAATAAAGAAAAAACCACCAATTCGCAACAGGGAATAGGAACAGGGCGGTGCTATAATCACTGACTGAAGTTGGTCGGGGAGTGTGTAGGCTGTACACGAAATGATTCGGTTAGCCGGCGGCTGGTCGGTCGATCGGTCAGTCGATGCGTATATAGGGCACTTAAACTCCAGAAGTGTATCTAGGGTTTGTCTCTAGAAGAGGGAGGGGGCTGTCACAATTTGTAACTGGCCGCTCCTCTCCCTCTCCTCTCGCCCATTCTTGTCAACTATAGCTTGCTGTCATCCTCATGTTTAACGACAAATATTTACCATTTTAGTACTAATTACAACAAAATGTAAAAAATATTTTACTGTAAAAATAACTAGTGATCCAGCACTGCTTCGCAACTGCTGAATATGCGGAGTGAATCACCTAAAACTTGCATCATAAATATTGCGGTGATGGGAAATGCTATTGACGAGCGGTTTTCACGAAATGGATTGGTAGTGCGCGGCTTGTTTTGTTAGGTAATCAACAGATTGTAATAATACTTAGAAAGTGCATTTTTAAATGGAACAATGCCTATTGATATTAACGAACTAAAGTAGAATAAATTAGAATGTTAGTGATGTTTGTTGCAGGAGTCTAGGGTGTCATTTATTTTGAAAAGTTCCCACGCCGACCTTGTTTGTGCCATTCAGCCTGCATAGTTGCTAGGTATGATGTTGTTTTATTTGCTTCCAGTGTGGTTGCTTGTTCCTTGAGTGCACTGCGACTTGCTAGTCAGTTAGTGTGTGGCAGTCCAAGTAGTAGGCCGCGGGTATAAGGAGAGTGCAGGAAGAATGTATTTCGTTCTTGTACAGTATATGCAGCTACAGGCGAATGTTGAAAATTAGATGGCCTTTAAGGTAAGGAATGAGGAGGTTGTGTGTATAATTGGAGAGGAAAGAAATACGTGTAGAACACTGACAAGGACAAGAGATAGGATGATAGGACATCTGTTAAGACATCAGGGAATTACGTTTTTTTATTTTATTTGTTTATTGTTCCGTGAGACCAAATTAAGGAGAAGTCTCCATGGTCATGGAACGAGTCAATACATGAAATTATAACACGATATTAGAAACAGATAAAATGAAATATAAAAAAAAACATATTCAGGCGACAAGTCGTAAGTTTAAATAAAGAAAATCAACAATGTAACACTGGAATTAGCTTAATTTTTCAGCTCTTCCAGGAGCTCCTCGACAGAATAGAAGGAGTGAGCCATGAGGAAACTTTTCAGTTTAGACTTAAAAGAGTGTGGGCTACTGCTAAGATTTTTTAGTTCTTGTGGTAGCTTATTGAAAATGGATGCAGCAGAATACGGCACTACTTTCTGCACAAGAGTCAAGGAAGTGTATTCCACATGCAGATTGGATTTCTGCCTAGTATTAACTGAGTGAAAGCTGCTAACTCTTGGGAATAGGCTAATATTGCTAACAGCAAACGACATTAAAGAAAATATATACTGTGACGGCAATGTCAGAATTCCCAGACTATTGAATAGGGGCCGACAAGAGGTTCTCGAACTTACACCACATATAGCTCGAACAGCCCGTTTTTGAGCCAAAAATACCTTTTTTGAATCTGAAGAATTACCCCAAAAAATAATACCATACGGCATAAGCGTATGAAAATATGCGAAGTAGACTACTTTTTGTGCTGAAGTGTCACTTATTTCAGATACTGTTCTAATGGTAAATAAAGCAGCATTTAGTTTCTGAACAAGATCCTGGACATGGGCTTTCCATGGTACTAGAGGGAGCTGCAGAGGGTAAAATCTGTAAAGGAAGAGCCTCTTTAACCAGTTACGTGGAAGTGGTAGTGTAACAACTAGACAACGTAACAGAAAGATACAAGTGACGACAGAAGAGGGAGAAATTAATGTTCTTGCTGATGGTGCAGTTGATCTAAGATTAGCTCTCGGACAATCAAAAATTGAAGTGGCATGAGTCAGGCAAGTGTCCTATGAATTCACCATTGACATAGGTTCCATCATTATCACATCTCTCTCCATCAAGAGCTGCATGGAAAAAATCATGCGAATCATGTAAACTTCTGTACATGGGCACACTCTAAATGTATCAGGTATCCTATTTAGTGGTGTGGCCACATTTACCAATCGTGGCCAGGTAAACCACCGAAATATGCGCTATTGGTCTGTTGACATTCGGCGTAGGGTTCATCAAGTGGAACGTCAGCGTCCATGAAATGTAAACGTGAGGTGTGGAATAGTGAACCTTCAGCTCACAAGCCAGTTTTCCATAGACGGAACACTGAACGCGTACAAGTATCGCAGCCTGCATGGACATCTCTTCTGAAATGCTAGCGTGTGTGCAGCAGTCAATTGATAACAGACTGGAAGCGTGTATTACCGCTGCCGGTGATCATTTTGAACACAATCTGTGATGGTAAATTGTTTGGCACTGATCAGAATCCACATAACGAGTGTTGTTCTTTAGTGTGTGCTACTGCAGGCAGTGTCGATGTGGGAACTTTTCAAAATGTGAGATGTCGTGAACGACTCGCACTAATGTCCTGCAACAAACACCATTAACATTCTAAGTTACCATACTTTTAGTTTGTTTATGACCATAGGCATTAAAAATGTATGTTTGCTCAAAAAATACATTTGCTATGTATTGTTAGAATCTGTTGATTGGATAACAATGTGACTGACTACCAATCCTTTATGTGAAAACCTCACAGCAGTAGCACTTCCCTTTTCCGCCATCTTTGTGTTGCACGTTATAATTATGGCTCTCTCTGTACGTCTCTGCTTCACCGTTCCATTTCTGTTCATCTCCTCATTCCCCCTCTCTGAGCTTGAGCCTTGTTTATCGCTACTACAAAACGAAACCTTGATTGGGAATTTAAGTTGCTGAAAATGAATGGGCGAATCTATGGGGTCCGTTGGTGTACATGGTATGAGAGAGATCTTTCCAGCTGCTGGTTCTGTGAGTACTCTAGCTTCAGTGACATTATATCACACAATTTTAATCTGAGAATGGTTAGGATTAGGAAGTTTCCGACGGTTCAGTAGCATACTAGTATTATAATCATAAATACAACTGCCCTGTTTTTTGTAAAACCGACGGCGACGAAGAAATCAAAACAGCACATGGTTGTGTGTTCGAGTCTCGATGTAGCACAGGTTTAATCTGCCAGGAAGTGTCATATCAGCGTAGACTCCGCCGCGGAACGAAAATTTAACTCTGGAAACAATCCCCAGGCTGTGGCTAAGCCATGTCTCCGCGATATCTTTGTTTTTAGGAGTGCTAGTCTTGCTGGTTTCTCAAGAGAACTTCTGTGAAGCTTGAAAGATAAGAGATAAGGTACTGCCGGAAGTAAAGCTGTGAAGACGAGTCGTGCTTGGGACGCTCAGTCGGTAGCACTTGCTCGCGAAATGCGAAGATCCCGCGTTCGAGTCCCGATACACGATGTAGTTTTAAACTGCCTGGAAGATTCACATCCGTGCACACTGCACTGAAGACGGAAAAATTCATTCTGAATTTGTTTAATGGCTCTAAGATAGCACTTAGAATTAACTGGAAGAATGAGAGGGAAACCGTGCAATTTCACATAACGTCCGTATGAATGTTGATTGGTGCATCGTAAATAGTACATGTCCATATGAAAGTTTATTAGTGCATCATACAAAAGTATGAAGTATGTCAGTCCAGTACCTTTCCAAAGTTTTGGGTTACCACGTTAAACAGCGTTATATAGTACTATAGATAATGTGTTTACTTCAGTGCTTTGTGCAACAATTTACGATAATGTCCCAAAAATTCTAAGTGTGTACTTGCCAATATCAGCATTTTAATTAGTACTACGATTGTGAACGCAGGTAGGAATATGTGGCTATGCACACTTGTAAATATGGGTACGGTAGTGCTGTTTATTACAACCGTTATCACCTACGTTCGGGAAATTAGTTTTTCCGTTATTTTTTCTTAGTGGACGGTTTTCCCCTTTTGTCTTCTCTTACTTCCCCTGCTTCGCCGGTTCTCCCTGTAGACGAACAAACCACGTTGTATTTGTTGTTGACAGCAGGTAAGGTCACCCTGTGAATGAGCATCTTTACCTGATTGGAATGTCATCATCAGTCCGTAGATCCCCCACGTGGGCAGGCCTTCACACAAACAACTGAGAAGTGTCCTATATTAGTAGTATCTTCACTTTCGTGCTGCTTTATTCTCAGCAAGTCACCTTGCAATCGCAAAATTGATATACTGGGTGTTTCAAAATGAATATCGAGACTGTAAAGCTTTGTACCATTTATTACATTCAACGTACCTGAAAGAGGAACTCAGTTTTTTTACAAGTGTTCGGTGTGAGCACCATTCGTCGCATAGAGTCTATAGGCGAGTTCTTCCCAAACCTTCATCAGAATGTCTGGATTAATCCTTGCAACAACTGCTTCAGACCTGTGTGGCATGTTGTAGAGGAGGCACATACACATGATCCTTTATGAACCACCAAACGTGAAAATGGCACGGCGCCAGATCGGGTGAACGTGGAGGACGGGCGAAACAAGATCTGTCATCCGGCCTTTTGCGACCAATCCAGCTGTCTGGTGCAACGTCGTTTAACCAGTCGTGTAATGGGGTGGCGCACAATCTTTCTGCCAAATAAAGTTAGATGGTTTAAGTACTACCAATCGAGGAAAGAGCCGTAGTTGTAGCACATTAAGATAAGATACACCAGTTGCAGTTGCTTCACCGAAAAAGAAAGACCCATAAACTTTCAGCCTGGATGTGGCACAAAAAAGAAAAAAATCATTATATGAGAGTCTCCTTGCATCTGCACCATCTCGTGGGGACTGTTATGACCTCCGATGCGCACATTATGTGTATTCACATTTTTAGCCAGTTGGACATCATGACGCAGAAAATCTTCAGCATTATGCTGCAACATTTCGTTTGAAAAGTTGGCACACAAACTCTAGTGGTTCAAATGGCTCTGAGCACTATGAGATTTAACTTCTGAGGTCATCAGTCGCCTAGAACTTAGAAATACTTAAGCCTAACCAATCTAAGGACATCACACACATCCATGCCCGGGGCAGGATTCGAACCTGCGACCGTAGCGGTCGCTCGGCTCAAGACTGTAGCGCCTAGAACCGCTAGGCCACTCCGGCCGGCCAAACTATAGTCTTTAGAATCTGTGACAATTGCAAATGGTAAGCACGTAGTTGTAAGCGTCTCCTTAATGATTTCCATACACACATTACTTGAAATGCTAATTCACGACTAGCCTATCGAACTAATTTCTTGAGGCTATGCGTGTAAGACTCTCTCAGTCGTTCAGCACGTTCTTCAGTCACTCCTGGTCGAGCTGTACTCTTCTCTTTGCAAAGACAGCCGGTATCTTCAGACTATCATCTACGGATATTATTACCACTTGGAGTACTACAGTGGAACTTAACACGGAACATACATTGTACTATAACAACAGATTCAGGAGTTGCAAACTGTAAAACATAAAACGACTTCTTTTTACGAGGTGCCATCTTTGCTACTGACACTTTCTGACAGAAGACACAGAAAACAGTGGATGCACATGTATACAGATATACAAACAAAACTGAGCTGCTTTTCCATTTGATGTTTTATTTATAATTGTAAGTTGAATGTAATAGATGCTACAAAGCCTTAAAACCGCGACATTTATTTTGAAAACCCGGTATGCAGAAATATTAACGCCTGTACTAAAATGTTTGTAGGGGAACGTGTCATGACCGTGAAAATCTCCCGCCCTCCCATTCCTGACTTCAACTAGATAAATTTGTTTGCCGCTGCCAGACAGTGGTCGTATTCTGACAGGACAGTCATCTCAGACCAGGAAGTTATCGATTTTCCACGTTGCCACTACGTCGCCCTAATGGGTCATTAGCAAATATAAATGAGGTGAGCGGCACTACATATCGCGTCCAGATGGCCTCCTACGTGTACCCAGTACCGTATCTGCCGTTGCTAACAGAGCACTAATGGGCAGTACGTAAATGTTGCACATGCCATTACCCACAATGCATTGTTCACGTCACGTATGAGTGAATCATTGATGAGTCGCACCTGCACTATATTGTGGTTTTGCTGCCACGAATCGCACAGCGTTCGAACTGTCATACTAGCAATTGAATTGCAGTTCCACTTGTCTCATTCCTCCAATGGCCTCTTCTAGAACTGCTCCACCGGTTGGAACTTGATTTTTGACTTAAGTTGGTCTTTGCGGGTCTCCACATCGAACATCGACACTGAAATTGATCACAAGACAGCCTAGCACCTTATAAGCAGCCTTCTGAGACAATCATTTTCTGTATTGCCTATATGGACTGATATCGCATGACGACCAAATCATTTTGACATGCTGACGTATTTCGGCTTATAAGTGTGTCCGATATACAGGGTGATTCAGAGACCCCTACCGCTGTCGTTTTATGCAACCCAGATTGTTAAACATGGCCTCCATAAACCACGCGCGAGATATTCATATTCTCTCGCTCGCTAGGCACAAACTATTAGTCCTACAGAAAAAAAAATGAGCAGGACTTAAAGTAGTTAAATACTGTACTGGGATAAGTTTCCTCTGGGAGCCACAGTTTTAGAGTTATTCAAGAAAATCGTACTAAAGTGACCTTCAGACGCTCTTGTATCCCAGACTCGTCCTCACCAGTCAGGATCTCTTGCATGTTGTTCGCAGTGCTCCCTCCTGTCACTGTGCAAACTTTTCCGACCACCCACACTGTTCCCAATATTAGACATCTTTGGTCTCTATTGCTATTGGGCTATTATACCAGCCGCATTGTAAGATATTTCGTTAACATTGTCAATTTAAAGATGCCCGTGAGAGAAATGAAAGAAAAATGGCTTTTTCAAAAGTTACGCTAAAACAAATTACGTTAACAATTCGATCCAAACTTAGCCCTCAGAAGACCTCATGGATACAACGATGTGATTGTTTATTTTACGCTCTTAAGATTCACAAAATTGTTAGGTACAATTTACACAAACGACAGTTCTATAATTTGTAAGTGCTCAACTAAGACGGTGACGTAATAAGAATAGTTTGTGTTTCTCATATATTTTCTGCTATTGTCAATAGTTCACTTTTACAGGACTGGGACAAAGACGAATGAGTGCAGTGCAGGAGTATTGATTAAGATCCTTCACTTTGTGTTTAGTTTAATATGTAGTTTACTTATTAATAAGTCAGTTGTGCAGCATAAGTCAGTTGTGCAGCGCTGAGACATTCTTGTTTGAAGCGTAGTAGTGTGCAGTTGAGTTTTTCAAAGAATGAGGTCTGTTTTCTGTGAAACTAGGAGAAGATATCTAGAATACTTTATTAGGGACATGACAACTGGCATGTAACACCTTCTTGTTCTTTATACTGATGGAGAAGATTTTGAAGGAATTTTTAAAAGATATGTTTGTAGTTTCTTTGTAATGAGGGAATGTTGTAATTGTTAGAGTCTTCTTATGTTGTGCTTATCTCAATAACCGGAGCTTTATTTCTCAAAAACGAGTTTATTTGAAGTGAAACCCAACTCCAAGATTGATAGTAAAATTCTGAATTTGTATCACGTGTGCATTGCACTTTACGCCACACGAAACAACAGATTGTTCCAGACAAAAAAAAAAAATAGAGTAGATTATTTATCTTTGTTGCTTCATCTGTTGATTTATATTTGCTTTCGAGAACGTCAGTACTCCAGACAGAAAAACAGGATGCTGAGCAAGAGGTAAGTCACTTTTATTTCAGTTCAGATCTCACTTTGCATCTTTTGCAAACAGTGTGTAGTCGGGTTTGTCAGCTGTCTTGCTAACAGGTACATTAATTTTCAGTGAACAATGGTGATAATTGCAAACAATTACTGTCGTCCGAGTAGAGCAATAATTTATGTTTGTGGATATTTTTAGTCTAACATTGCAACTAATATCACGCATCCTTCATAATGTATTTGGGTAGTGTGTTTTAGTTACATAGTTTTCATTGAGCACGTAATTAGTTTTCTGCCATTTAATTGGATCCATTTCCTTTATTGCAAATTTTGCGTTTCATGAAGTTACAGTTTTATTTCATGGCAGTGTTCACATGCGCAACACAGGGCAAACCAGAAGTCAGTTTTGCTCAGCAGTTGAATACATTACCTAAAGTACCTGTTACACGAGCAGAAAGTTTCCGAAATCAATATATTCAGTCTTCTCTTAGACAATATTTTGTCGAACGCTTACATAGTCCTTGAAGAATAAACACGGTCAAATGTGGCAAACAATTCGTACAGTCGCAAATATTTATATAGTGGTAAGAGGGAGTGCCTTGAACAGCGTACTAGAAATCCTAACTGGTGAGGGTCGTGTATTGGAGTGGGAGAGAGCGTTTGAAGGTCACTTTTCTACGTTTTTCTTGAATAACACGAAAACTACGGCCTCTATCGGAAACGAATTCCAGTACTAAATCTAACTACATTACATTTCCCACAAAAAGGTCCCGTTCACTTTTTCTGTACGATTAATAGTCTGCCTGTAGCGAGCGAGAGAATATGAGAATGTCGCACATGGCTTATGGAGGGATGGCATAACATTGCGGGTTGCATCAAATCACAGCGGTAGGGGCAGCTGAATCAGCCTGCAGGTCTGATTCTTGTGAAACAGTATATTACCAGAAAAAATGCAGATATCCATTCATATCACATAAGAAATAATGATCAGTTGAGAAGTATACCACATAGACTGAGAATTGTTGGAAAAGGTCCTTGATATTCAGATGTACAATTGGTAAAGCGTCTACCTGAGGACATAAGTAACAATATGACTGAAAATACGTACCAGAAATTCCTTAATAATTATTTAATGGAAAAAATTTACAGTATAGAGACTATTTCTGTAAACAGTAGGGAATGTTTTATTATCATTTTGTATTTATTGTAGTTGCCTGTGAATGAAGTGTATGAAAATAATATTCTACCTGAAAGTAAAACTAAAGCTAGGTGTTAATTATTGAATGTTTCATAGGTTTTTGTACGACTGTGCTGGTGGTCACCAGGTTTAGATAGTTTTTAAAATAACTTTTTATGATCTGAATATAAATATAGAGGTAAATGTATGTAAATATTACTATCATATTCGTCACTTTTTTGTTTCAAACTGTGACATGTAGAAACTGTAGGATGTGAGGTCCGCCAGTTAGGCAAAACACCGCTTTTTCTCACTACCCAAAGATGTTTCAGCACCACTGTGCCATCATCAGTGGGTTTCCGTTTTATTTATTCATCACACTTGCTGTGTATGATTTTTCTGGATGACTTGTGTACTATTTGCTACAGGCAGCTTGTCATGTTTTCGTGTGGCAAGCTCTTTTATTCTCCGATCATGGTGAGGTGTCGCGATGCACACGTAAATATAACACGTATTTTCCACACATAAGGTCGTGGAAAATACGTGTTATATTTACGTGTGCATCACGACACCTCACCATGATGCGGAGAATAAAAGGGCTTGCACACGAAAAAATGTCTCTGAGCACTATAGGGACTAAACAGCTAAGGTCATCAGTCCCCTAGAACTTAGAACTACTTAAACCTAACTAACTTAAGGACATCACACACACCCATTCCCGTTGCAGGATTCGAACCTGCGACCGTAGTGGTCGCGCGGTTCCCGACTGAAGCGCATAGAACCTCTCGGCCACTCTGGCCGGCGCCACACGAAAACATGACAAGCTACATGTAGTAAATAGTACACAACTGATCCAGAAAAAATCATGCACGCAAAGTGTAAGGAATAAATAAAACGGAAATCCTCTGATGATGACCCAGTGGTGCTGAAATATGTTTGGGTACTGAGAAAAAACGGTGTTTTGCATAACTGGCGGACCTCACATCCTACAATTTTAACTGCAAACACGGTCAACAGAAGGAGTTGCAAATCCAAATGATACATGTAACATACAGGTAAAATCTTTTAAGATAAAGCTGACTTGTCCTGCCAGCGGCCTTGCCGCAGTGGTACCTCTGGTCGTCGTCAGAGCACCGAAGTTAAGAGCTGTTTGCCTTGTCTAGCACTTAGATGGGTGACCATTTGGGACTGCTGATAGCTTTGGCTAGTGGGGTGTACCCAGCCCTTATGAGGCCAATTGACGAGCTAATTGACTGAGAAGTAGCTGCTCCGATCGCTAAAACTAACAACGGCCGAGAGAGCGGTCTGCTGGCCACATGCCCCTCCATATCCGCATGCAATGACGCCTGTCCGGTGAGGGTGACACGGCGGCCAGTCGGTACCGTTAGCCCTTTCGAGGGCTGTTCGGACGGAGAGTTGTTCAGAGATGACTCGCCTTACACTATCCGATGAAACGTATCCGGCTACTCCTATGTAATGCGGAACTGACCACTAGATGTCACGAGACACCAACTCACAAGTACAAAAGGAGACAGTGAATACTGTGTTGTTAGCAGAGAAGCAGTAACTGTAGAATGGGTCCGTCAGAAGAGCTATGTGACTTCGAACGTGAAGTGGACATTAGGTGACACCTGAGTAACAAATCCGTCTGGTACATTTCAACCCTTCTGAAGCTGTCCAAGTGGACTGGTGATATTATTGTGAAATGAAAACGCTAAGGAACAACTACATCTAAACCAGACCAGGTAGGTCTCATGTACTAACAGACAGCGCCCGTCAGCACTGCACAAGGTGGCTGTAACAGTCGGATGAAATCAGCGGAAGGAATCATCAGTAAGATTCAAAATACTAATAACAGTGCAGGTAACATAATGACTGTGTGAGGAGTTAAAAAAATGGATATAATTATCGAGCAATTTCTCATAAGCCACATATATCTGTAGTCAATGGTAAGCGATACCTGACGTATCTACTTGACGAAGTTACTGAACAGTGGGTGACTGGAAGCGAGTGATTTCGACTGACGAATCACTCTACATCCTGTGACAACCTAATGCGACAGGATAGAAACTGCAGAGTGTCTGAGTAGTCAGCATCAAATATTCAGTGCTGAGGACGAAGATGTGGACTACAAACTAAAAAAAAAAAAAAAAAACATCGTTCAAGATGGCTTAGACAAGTATGTTCCGTAGTTTAGAAAGCTGCTGCGTAAAAAAAGAGAGCTTCGTCACAGATTCAAGAGAAATCAAAACCTAGCTGACCAACAAAAGCTAAACGAAGCTAAAATGAGCGTAAGTCCCGAGAGTAACGAGAGAAACGTTCCGTGATTTGAAAGTAAAATATTGTCAATCCATGTGAGTAAAACCCTAAGAGATTTTGGTCTTACATAAAATTAATAGGCGGTTCGAAATTCTCTATTCATTCACTCAGTGAGCCTGCTGGCACCGAAACGGAAGCTAACAGAGAGAAGGCCGAAATACTGTATTCGGTTTTCTGAAATTGCTTCATTGTCGAAGATCGTAACACAATCCCTCCTTTCAGCCATCGTACGAATGATGAAGTGGTAGACTTTGAGATAACCGATCTTGGAGTAGAAAAGCAACTACAATCGCTTAGTAGTAGAGAGGCATCAGGAACAGATGACATAGCTATATGATTCCTTCTAGCAGCAGTTAATCGTAGGTCGCTGGAGCAACGAAGGGCACCCAGCGACTGGTAAAAAGCGCTGGTCACACCGTTTTCAAGGAGGGTCGTTGGACAGATGCACACAATTTTAGACCTATATCGTTGACGTAAATCTGTTGTAGAATTAAGGAGGATATTTTAGGCTCAAGAATTATGACGTTTTTGGAGAACGAAAATCTCCTCTATAAAAATGAATGTGGGTTCCGCAAACAGACGTTCTGCGAAACACAGCTCGCTCTGTTCCTCCATGAGATCCATAGCGCTGTAGACAACGGCGCTCAAGTTGAGACAGTGTTCCTTGTCTTCAAGAAGGCACTTGAGGCAGTCCCGCAATGCCGTTTAGTGAAAAAAAGTATGAGCTTACCGAGTATCGGAAAAGATTTGGGACTGGATGTAAGACTTCCTTGCAGATAGGAAGCAACACGTTGCTCTTAACGGAACAAAATCGACAGATGTAAAGATAATTTCCGGAGTACGACAGGAAAGTATGATAGCACCGTTACTGTTTACAGTGTGTATAAATAATCTAGTACAAAGAGTCGGAAGGCAGTTGACATGTTACACGGTTGTCTATAAAAAAGTCGCAACGCCAAAAGGCGGTACTGACGGTACTGATTTGCGGAATGAACTGCAGAGATTGAAGAATGCTGCAGCATCTGGCAGTTGATGCTGAACGTAAATAAAAGTAACTAATTGCGCTTACATAAGAAAAGAAATGCACAAATATACAACTACACGGTTGATAACAAATTGCTGGAAACAGTATCTACCGTAAAATATCTAGGAGTAAGCATCTAGAGCGACCTTAAGTGGAAGGACCACATAAAATAAATAGTAGGAAAAGCAGATTCCAGACAGATTCATAGGAAGTATCTTAAGGAAATCTCATTCTTGAAGGAAGTGGCTTACAAGGCATTAGTTCGACCGAATCTTGAGTATTTGCTCATCAGTCTGGGATAGATACCTGGTAGAACTGACAGGAGAGATTTGAGATCAAACGAAGAGTGGCGTGTTTCGTCACTAGTTCGTTTATTCGGCGCGAGAGCGTTACGGAGATTCTCAACGAACTATAGTGTCACGCTTTACTAGGGATGCGCTGCGCATCGCAGACAGGTTTACTATTGAAATTCCGTGAGAGTACTTTCTCGGAAGTGTCAGAAAACATTACTTCTTGCCACGTATATCTCACAAAACGACCATAACAATTTGAGAAATTAGAACAAATACATAGGCTTACCGACAAGCATCCTTCCCACGCTCCTTTCGTGAATGGAGCAGGGAACGAGTGATCAGTTAGTGGTAGCAGAAGTACCCTTCGCCACACACCGTTAGATGCCTTGCGGAGTCTGATGAAGATGTGGATGGAAGGGTTTTGGTTTAAGGTTGCTAATGGCTGGAGAATACAATGGCGACAGTGAAGAATGGAGGAGGTGGTGTTAAGGTATTGGGGGCGTTTTTCGTAGTTTGTGTGTCCCCTTATTGTACTAAAAGAAATGCTAAATGCGGAAGGATATGAACACATACAGCACAGGAACAGTATAGAGACGATGACTGTATAGGCATGACAATGCACCCTGTCATATAGCAGCAACTGTGAGACAGTTGTTTGCGAACAATAACATTCCTGAAATTGAAACATCCTGCTAGATTAAAACTGTGTGCCGGACCGAGACTCGAACTCGGGACCTTTGCCTTTCGCGGGCAAGTGCTCTACCAAATGAACTACCCAAGCACGAATCACGAGCCGTCCTCACAGCTTTAATTCCGCCAGTACCGCGTCTCCTACGTTTCCAAACTTCACAGAAGCTCTCCTGCATACCTTGCAGAACTAGCACTCCTGGAAGAAAGGATATATCGGAGACATGGCTTAGCCACTGCCTGGGGGATGTTTCCAGAATGATATGTTCACTCTGCAGCGGAGTGTGCGCTGATATGGAACTTCCTGGCAGATTAAAACTGTGTGCCGGACCGAGACTCGAACTCGGGACGTTTGCCTTTAGCGAGCAAGTGCTCTACCAACTGAGCTACCCATGCTCTGCCAGGAAGTTTCATATCAGAGCACTCTCCGCTGCAGAGTGAACATATAATTCTGGAAACATCCCCCAGTCTGTGGCTAAGCCATGTTTCCGCTATATCCTTTCTTCCAGGAGTGCTAGTTCTGCAAGGTATGCAGGAAAGCTTTCGTGAAGTTTGGGAAGGTAGGAGACGAGACACTGGCGGAATTAAAGCTCTGAGGACGGGTCGTGGTTCGTGCGTGAGTAGCTCAGTTCATAGAGCACTTTCCCGCGAAAGGTAAAGGTCCCGAGTTCGAGTCTCGGTCCGGCACACAGTTTTAATCTGCCAGGAAGTTTCATATCAGCGCACACTCCGCTGCAGAGTGGATATATCATTCTGGAAATTCCTGAAATTGACTGGCCTGCCTACAGTCCCGACCTGAATCCAACGGGAGACCTTTGGAATGAGTTAGAACGTCGACTTTGCTCCAGACGCAAGCCCCCAACATCACTACCTTCTCTGGTTTCGGCTCTTGAGAAAGAATTAACTGCCATTCCTCCAGCCATTCAGACACCTCGTCGAAAGTGTTCTTAAAAGAGTTAAGCCGTCAGCAAGGCGAAGGGTGGACACACCGCATATAAATGTGCTCTGACTGATGTGTGCATTGTCCTAACACCGGATAATTTTTGAATCCTAAGACGAAATCTTAATCCGAGTGGCTGGTTACTCCATTCCTTATATTTGACGAATTTGGATTCAGTCTATAAAATGAAGTAAAAATTTAAATTACTTCAAAATATTTATTATATCAGATTCGGAGCAAGGACGTCAAATAGGCTTATTTGTTCCATGACACGTTGATTGCCACTACGCTGCCGACGAACAGAGAAGAGTTTCACAGTTGACATATGGTGCACTCTGGCAGCGGCACTGCCAGGGCAGGCCAGGTCATTTCACCGTAGCAAAAAAAAAAATTGGAAATCACGTAAAATAGCTACACCCCATCCTTCTTTATACATTCCCCTAACAGGTCAAATTTTTGAAACACTTGTCTATGGTGCCTGCACATACGTCACGCTTCCCTGTAATTTTGTGAACTCAGCACACCTCAGAACACAGACTACTGCAGGTTATTTATCTCACGGCGGGAATCAGAAACAAAAACTAGTTGTAAACAACAGGTAAAGTGTAAACGAAAAGAAAGGAAGCGATCACGTATACAGTCTGCCGAGTAGGCGAGTTGAATGCAGATACGTGACAATCAGTGCTTCCGAATGACAAGATGGGCAAGGCTATTCGTTGCAAGTTTCACAGAGAGTGACTATCTTCTTCAGTCGTTTTAAAGCTTCAGACTTTCCAGGACTTCAGAAATCTTCAGGTAACACTCCTGACAACTTTTTCGCACTTTTCTATTTCTGTTATTCTTTTCCTTGTGTAACTGCCAGGCAAGTCGCTTACTGTATTTCCTGATATTGGATCATCGAAGTATGATAATCTTCGTTACCTCCATGAGAACATTGAACAAAATATTGCACCTGTAACTGATGTCAGTCTATCAACAGAAGGACTACTGCGAAAAATCCACAGCAAGTAGAACTATAATAACCCACGACTATGACAAAGGCTAAACTGATAGTAGGTCGCCAATACAAGATCGCATTTACAGATCATATTCTTTCGTGGTATACACTGATCTGACTAAGTCATGGGACAGCGATATTTACATGGCGGTAGTGTCGAATACACGAGATATAAAAGGTCAGTGCATTGGCGGAGCTGTCATTTGTACTCAGGTGATTCATGTGAGAAGGTTTCCTACGTGGTTATGGACAGACTTGAACGCGGAAAGGTAGTTAGAGCTAGACGCCTGAGACATTCCCTTTCGGAAATCATTAGCCAATTCAGTATTCGAAGATCCAGAGTGCCAAGAGCGTGCCGAGAATATTAAATTTCAGGCATTACCTCTCACCATTCCAACGGCCTTGCCGCAGTGGTAACACCTGTTCCCGTCAGATCACTGAAGTTAAGCGCTGTCCGGCTGGGCTAGCACTTGAATGGGTTACCATCCGGTCTGCCGAGCGCTGCTGGCAAGCGGGTGCAGTCAGCCATTGTGAGGCAAACTGAGGGGCTACTTGATTAAGAAGTAGCGGCTCTGGTCTCAGAAACTGACACACGGCTGGGAGAACGATGTGCTGACCACGTGCCCCTCCATATCTGCATCGAGTGATGCAGTGCCTATGGGCTGAGGATGACACGGCGGCCGGTCGGTACCGTTGGGCCTTCATGGCCTGTTTGGGAAGAGTTTAGTTAGTTTTAGTTTTACCTCTCACCATGTGCAACGCACTGGCCGACAACCTTCACTTAATGACCGAGAACAGTGGCGTTTGCGTAGAGTTATCAGAGCTAACAGACAAGCAGCACTGTCTGAAACAACCACAGGAATCAGTATGATACGTACGACGAACGTATCTGCTAGGACAGTGCCACGAAATCTGTTGTTAATGGGCTATGGCTGTAGACGACCGACGCAAGTGCCGTTGAGAACGACATCGACTACATCTCCTCTCCTACACTCATGACCATATCGGTTAGACCCTAGGCGACAGGAAAACTCTGACCTGGTCAGGTGAGTCCCCATGCCATGTGGTAAGATCTGCTGGTAGGGTTCGCGTGTGGCGCAGACCTCAAGAAGCCCTGGACCCAAGTTGTTAAGAAGCCATTGTGTAAGCTGGTGGTGGCTTCATAATGGTGATGATGTTTGATGACGTTTGGTTTGTGGGGCGCTCAACTGCACAGTCATCAGCCCCAATTTTTACACAGTCCAATTTTATTCACAGTCCATTCTAGCCACTATCGCTAATGATGATGATGCTGAAATGATGAGGACAATACAAACATCCAGTCCTGAGGCAGAGAAAATCCCCAACCTGGCCGGGAACCAAAGCTGGGACCCCATGATACAGAGGCACCAATGCTAGCCACTAGACCACGAGTTGCGGATGCTCCATAATGGTGTGGGCTGTGTTTACATGGAACGGATTGGGTCCTCTGGTACAACTGAAGAGACAATTGACTGGAAATATTTTGTGTTCGGTTACTTGGGGACCGTTTTCAGTCATTCATGGACTTCATGTTCCCGAATAACTTTGGAATTTTTGTGCATGACTATGCGCCATGTCACTGAGCCAGAATTGTTAGTGACTGGTTTGAAGAACAATCTGGCTATTCGAGCGAATGATTTGGCCACGCATATCGCCCTCGTCGAACGTTAATGGGACATAATCGAGAGGTCAGTTTGTGCACAACATACTGCACCAGCAACACTTTCTCAGTTATGGACGGCTATAGAGGAAGCATGGCTCAGTATTTCTCCAGGGGACGACTTCCAACGACTTATTGATGCACGCCACGTCAAGTTGCTCCGCTACGGCGGACAAAAGGAGGTCTGAGACGACCCATTATGAGGTATCCCATGACTTTTGTCACCTCAGTATATGTTTCGTCAACAAACTGCATGTGCCTGTCAATGTATTACAAACAAGCCGTCCAAATAGATATTGTATTAAACAGTGTGGATCATAGGGTGTTGGGTGTGAGACTCTGCAGTGTCCAGTCACCGCCACGGGCAGTCAATGTGTTAAAAAAGTTTCGAAATAAAATTACATTTTTCTTGGTAGTGTATCGTAGCCACACATTCCAATGGAATAAAAAATCAACTGGAGTACGGTAGAGAACTATGCCACGTTACACTGCGAAATAAAGTTCAGATCCACAGTCAACAGCCGTTGTCGAGTCTTCGGAATGAATGGTCCCCGGAGATGAGATACGGTATCATACGACCACCAACGTCGTTATAGGAAAAGCCTACAAAGCCTACAAAGCCTACATAAGCAGACGATTGGGAGTTAGGTACAAGGAACAATATTTTCGTGCATGTATTTATGCATGCAGCATGTCATGTCCCTTATAGCCGTTTGTCGATGCAGTTGTACTCTGCCCAACAAACTCTCCCAGGCCCTTAGATTGAGATCACTGTTAAATAGGTCACTGAGGGCTTGTAGCCGTCTTCTCTGGTGCAGCATCATTTCCGTGCCTTTTTTTCTATTTTGCGTTGATGTGTCATGGCTGCTTGGCAAGAATAAAAGCACCATGGAACCTGACAGCGTATTGGGTAATGATGGTGTTCGTGTATCACTGATTTGCTGTGATCGCCTCGTCGCTTGTAAAGCTAGTTCGTATAAGCTCCATTATTTCGTTCAGTGGCTACTCACCTGACACCTCTTCTAAATAATAGGCAGTGTGAGTGAGTGTGTTCAGAGCTTTAGAGAAGTGGACTGATATTTAGTGATACTGATATTTAGGACGAATCAATGAAGCCTACAGCAATGCCTATGCTGTAACAGGCGCAAAAAGAAGCTGAAAGTAAAAATAATAGAAAGTTGGTACAAGGTTTGTGCGGTCGAAACTATTTGCATGGAGCCTGATATGTTCCTTTGAGAAAGTGGAACAAAAAAATCCCCCCCCCCCCCCCTGAAAAAAAGATTTTCCGACACGGAAAATGATGAAAAGTGGTTAGCATCAGTTCTCGCATAAAGTTTCACAATTTAATCAAGCGTCTTCCACTGTCCATAATACAATTTAACTAAACATTACAGACGGGCAAAATTGCTCAAATTATGCAGCCGAATGTAATGTTTCATAATTAAAACAACAGTTTATTTTGTACTCCCAATCAGTTCGAAACCGTTGGCAGTTGGAGCATCGGCCTAAAAGGACCTCACAACTCAATATTTATTGCTCGATACTGAGTACTGCGCAATAATATTGGCGTTTGAGATCGCTGTTGACGGCCTGCACAACGTATTGAAGAAGACTGCAGAGCATTAAAATACTAATGCTCGCTCAGTAAGTTGTGCAATATACAGAGTGAGTCAAAAAGAACTTTACAACTTCGGATGATACAGACTATTATTGAGATGATGGTTCAAATGGTTCAAATGGCTCTGAGCACTATGGGACTTAACATCTGTGGTCATCAGTCCCGTAGAACTTAGAACTACTTAAACCTAACTAACCTAAGGACATCACACACATCCATACCCGAGGCAGGATTCGAACCTGCGACCGTAGCAGCCCCGCGGTTCCGGACTGAGCGCCTAGAACCGCTAGACCACCGCGGCCGGCCTATTGAGATGACTTACAGAGTCAATAGATGTGTGATTTTGTAGTAAACAACCTCAAATTTCACATAAAAGTGTAAAATGTCGTTTTGCTTCACAGGTAAACTATTTCTTCCTGCATTCGTTGCAGAAAATCGGGTGTAACTTGTGCAACAAAAGCCTAGATTCGATTTTGCAGGTCGGCTAATTTGTTTCGTAGGGGAGGAGCATACACAGAGTCTTTAACGAAATCTCCCAGAAAGAAATCCAGTTGCATCAAGTCTGGGGAGCGAGGTGGGCATGCAATTGGCCTTTCACGGCAAATCCACCGACATGTGAAGCGATTATCGAGGAAACCCGAACTTCCGTGAAGAAATGAGATGGTGCACCGTCAAATGTTCAAATGTGGGTGAATTCCTAAGGGACCAAACTGCTGAGGTCATCGGTTGTTCGACTTACGCACTAGTTAAACTAACTTATGCGAAGAACAGCAAACACGTCCATGTCTGAGGGAGGACTCGAAACCGAGAGGGGCCGCGCAATCCGTCACACAGCGCCTCAAACCCTGCGGCCGCTCCGCGCGGCAGTGCACCGTCGTTTGTGGAAAGCCAGTCTCCCGAGACGCACGTAGCGTTGATTTTTGTGGAATGCGGGCAAAGCTCTCCCTAACCTGTTCGACATAATCATCAACACAAAGTTCTTGAGCCAAGAGGAAATTTTAAGCCTGCTTGGAGGTTCTTTATTGGTTCGGTGCGAAATATACACCAAATAGTTGTTGCAGACTTCGTTTACTGAAGACAAAACACACAGTGACCACGCTCCGCACCAGTGAAAGAAGCCATTTTAAATGTGCACCACACTGGAACTCCTGGTGGCGGAATGGGATACTAATGCACTGGGTGAAGCAAACTTGAGGTTGTTTGCTACAAAATGTCACATCTACCGATTCTGTAAGATATCTCAATAAATTTCCATACAATTCCAAAGTTGTAAAGTCATTTTTGACTCACCCTGTATTTTACCGCGTAAGAGAGGCATCGCGAAATGCACAGCAGTTCCTCTCGAGACAGAAAGAAATTCACCCCGAACGAATTTCCGAAATGAATTGAAAAAGGTAAATGACAAAACATCAAGAGGTGGCCTGGAAGATGAATATGAAAAAAGCAAACAAAACTCTAGTCTTAATGTCATGAGAATAAGCAAAATGTTACTTGTAGCGTTTCTCAAAATTGTTAAATAAGATCGTGTCAGCTGTCCAATGAGCCTACTGCTGTTGTGGTCCTCAGTCCGAAGACTGAGCAGCTTTCCATGCTACGCTATCCTATGCAAGCCTCTTCATCTCTGAATAACTACTGCAACCTACATCCTTCTGAAACCGATAACAGCATTCATCTCTTGGTCTCCCTCTACAAGTTTTACCCACCACACTTCCCTCCAGTACTACAATGGTGACCTCTTGATGTTTGTGAATGTGTATTATCAACCGCTCCCTTCTGCTGATCTTGTGCCACAAATTTCTTTCCCCAAATTTAATTCAGTACCGCCTCATTAGAGGAACATTCTTCTTTAGCATCACATTCCAAAAGCTTCTACTCTCTTCTGGACAAAACGTTTATCGTCCATGTTTCACTTCCATACATGACTACACTCCATAAAAATACTTTCAGAAGAGACATCCTAACACTTATTCTGTATTCGATGTTAACAAATTTCTCTTCTTCAGGAACGCTTTTCTTGCCATTGCCTATGTACATTTTATGATCTCACTGCTACGGCCATCAGTTATTTTGCCGCCCAAATAACAAAACTGATCTACTACTTTAAATGTCGCGTTTCCTAATCTAATTAGTCCACTCCGTTCAGCTGCTCTTACAAGTCCTTTGCTGTCTTTGACAGAATTACAATGTCACCGGGAAACCTAAAGGTTTTTATTTCTTCTTCCTGAACTTTAATTCCTACGCCAAATTTTTATTATGTTTCCTTAACTGATTTCTCAATATACAGACTGAATGACATCGACAACAAGCTACAGCTCTCACTCCCTTCTCAACCACTGGTTCCCTTTTATGCCCTTCGACTCTTGAAAATGACGTCTTGTCTCTGTGCAGTTTATAAATAGCCTTTCACTCACTGTATCTTACCCCTTCTACCTTCAGAATTTCAAACAGTGCATTCCAGTCAGTACTGTCCAAACCTTTCACTAAGTCTACAAATTCTATAAATGCAGGTTTGCCTTTCCTTAACCTATCTTCTAGCTATGTCTTAGGGTCAGTATTGTTTCGCGTATTACTAAGTGTCTCCCGAATCCAAATTGATTTTCCCTGAGATCGGATTGTAATACGGTTTTTATGTAAAGAATTCGTGTTAGTATTTAGACCTATTAAACAGATAGTTCGATAATTTCGCACTTGTCAGCACCTGCTTTCTTTGGAACTGGAATTATTATATTTTTTTCCAAGTCTGAGGGCATTTCGCTTGTCTCACACAATTTGCTCATCAGATGGTAAAGTTTTGTCATGGCTGGCCCCTAAGGCTACCAGTAATTCTGACGGTTGTCACCTACTCCCAGGGTACTGTTTCGACACAAGTCCTTCACTGCTCTGTCAAATTCTTCTCGTAGTATCATATTTCCCATCTGATCTTCATCTACCTTTTCCTCCATTTCTGCAATAATGCCTTCATTTCACTTGTATAGATCCTCTGTATACATCCTCCGCCTTTCAGCTTTCCTTTCTCTGCATACGACTGGTTTTCCACCTGAGCTCTTGATGCTCACACAGCTGCACAGCTGCTTCTCTTTTCTCGAATGACGTCTTAAATTTTCATGTAGGCTTTATGTATCTTCTCCCTAGTGAAATATGCTTATCCTTACATTTGTCACTTAGTCATTCCTGCTTCCTGTCAGTGTTATTTGGTAGACTTTTGTATTACCGTTTGCCTGTTTCATTTGCTGCTTTATATATTTTTCTCCTTTCATCGATTAAATTCAGTGTCTCTTTGATCCTCTGTGGGCTTCACTATTTTATCTCTCAAAGCCACCCATTCGTCTTCTACAGTATTCCTTTCGCTTGTTATGGTCAGTCGTTCCCTAATGTTCCCTCGGGACCTCTCAACAACCTCTGGTTTTTTCAACATATCCAGGTCCCATCTTCTTAATTCCCTACTTTTTCGAAATTTCTTTAGTTTTCATCCACAGTTCATAATCAAATAATTGTGGCCAGAGTGCACATTTGCCCCTGTCTTATAATTTAAAATCTGGTACCGAAATCTCTAACCACTATATAATCAGTCTGAAATCTTCCGGCGTCTTCAGGTCTCATCCACGTGTACGGCATTTTTCATGATCCTTGAACCAAGTGTTAGCGAAGACTAAATTACGCTCTGTGTAAAATTCTACCAGGGGAGCGCTACCTGATACAGCCACGCCAATTAAATATTTAGGTGTAATGTTGCAAAGCGATATGAATGATGGATAATGATTTCGGACACGGGTTTCCATCTGTAGTTTATTTTTCACCTATATAATGAAAAACACTGCTGCTGAAGGTGTGGCGTAGTTGCCGGCAATGGCGCCTGTAACTTAGACGCTCTGTAGTGTCGTTGGATAACGATCCTGGACATTGGTTTCTATCCTCAATTTGTTCCTCAAGGGTTCCTCTACAAGCCGTCTAAGTCTGTTGCATCATTCCTGGGACACCCCCATATGTAGCACATGTGCGTGCCATCCTTGGGTACGGCTTGAGTATTTGGGATCTCCACCAAGTCGGGTTTAGGAAAGACGTCACAGAAATGTGGAGGCATACCACAATATTTTTGCAGAGTATCTGAGCAGTCAACATCAAACATTGCGCTCTTTGAACGAAGATGTGGAGCACATATGGATAATTTATATGCAAATGGAAGGTGGAGGGGGAGGGGGGGGGGGCGTGAGAAAGGAAAGAAAAGGGAAGGGACTATTGATGTCAGCTGCATCGGGGCTCTGCGGAATCAGCGACGACGAGTGAAAATGTATGGCAGACCAGGATTCGACCCTGGGATCTCCAGATTACTAGGCAGTTGCTTTAACCACTGTACCACCAAGACACAGTGTTCACGGACTATGGCTGCACGCCTTGCGGCCGACACACATTCACACCTAGCGCCACCGATCCACGATCCACTTTCCCCGTCCTCCAAGCTCGCTACTTTGAGATTCACGCAGGAGTTCAGACGTAACTGCACATCCGCACTAAAGCTGGAGGATTCATTGCCCACGGAGGTGAATCATTTATATGAATGTGTGGTATCTGTTCATTGGGGCATGTTCAAAGAAGACGCCACGCATTTATATAAGAAATGGACAAAATTAGGAAGCATTGTACAGTATATCGTATATCAGTATGTGCCGACGGGGCTTGTAACGCATGGAGAACGCCAGCTATGGTTCAACTGCTGCATTAGAAGATAGCTACGAAAGCAAAGAGAGCATGGTCAACGGTTTATGCGAAATCAAAGCCTTGTTGACATACAAAGTTGAACGAAGCCAAGGGGAGCAACACAGAAAGCAATCAACAAATTCCAAAATTTTGCCAGTAGATCTGACAATAAATGCTATGAAGTCTGGGTCGTGCGTAAAATCAGTAACCGGACCAAAATCATCTTTTCAGTCGTTCATTATGATACTGAAACGGACGATTACAGAGAGAAAGTCAAAAAACTAAATTCAGACAGTCGAAATAATTACACTAAGGAAAAGCGTAACGGGGCTTCGTCCTTACAATCATGCCACAGACACCAAAATTACTTACCGAGATGAGTTATTGCCTAATACACTCCTGGAAATGGAAAAAAGAACACATTGACGCCGGTGTGTCAGACCCACCATACTTGCTCCGGACACTGCGAGAGGGCTGTGCAAACAATGTTCACACGCACGGCACAGCGGACAAACCAGGAGCCGCGGTGTCGGCCGTCGAATGGCGCTAGCTGCGCAGCATTTGTCCACCGCCGCCGTCAGTGTCAGCCAGTTTGCCGTGGCATACGGAGCTCCATCGCAGTCTTTAACACTGGTAGCATGCCGCGACAGCGTGGACGTGAACCGTATGTGCAGTTGACGGACTTTGAGCGAGGGCGTATAGTGGGCATGTGGGAGGCCGGGTGGACGTACCGCCGAATTGCTCAACACGTGGGGCGTGAGGTCTCCACAGTACATCGATGTTGTCGCTAGTGGTCGGCGAAAGGTGCACGTGCCCGTCGACCTGGGACCGGACCGCAGCGACGCACGGATGCACGCCAAGACCGTAGGATCCTACGCAGTGCCGTAGGGGACCGCACCGCCACTTCCCAGCAAATTAGGGACACTGTTGCTACTGGGGTATCGGCGAGGAACATCCGCAACCGTCCCCATGAAGCTGGGCTACGGTCCCGCACACCGTTAGGCCGTCTTCCGCTCACGCCCCAACATCGTGCAGCCCGCCTCCAGTGGTGTCGCGACAGGCGTGAATGGAGGGACGAATGGAGACGTGTCGTCTTCAGCGATGAGAGTCGCTTCTGCCTTGGTGCCAATGATGATCGTATGCGTGTTTGGCGCCGTGCAGGTGAGCGCCACAATCAGGACTGCATACGACCGAGGCACACAGGGCCAACACCCGGCATCATGGTGTGGGGAGCGATCTCCTACACTGGCCGTACACCTCTGGTGATCGTCGAGGGGACACTGAATAGTGCACGGTACATCCAAACTGTCATCGAACCCATCGTTCTACCATTCCTAGACCGGCAAGGGAACTTGTTGTCCCAACAGGACAATGCACGTCCGCATGTATCCCGTGCCACCCAACGTGCTCTAGAAGGTGTAAGTCAACTACCCTGGCCAGCAAGATCTCCGGATCTGTCCCCCATTGAGCATGTTTGGGACTGGATGAAGCGTCGTCTCACGCGATCTGCACGTCCAGGACGAACGCTGGTCCAACTGAGGCGCCAGTTGGAAATGGCATGACAAGCCGTTCCACAGGACTACATCCAGCATCTCTACGATCGTCTCCATGGGAGAATAGCTGCCTGCATTGCTGCGGAAGGTGGATATACACGTTACTAGTGCCGACATTGTGCATGCTCTGTTGCCTGTGTCTATGTGCCTGTGGTTCTGTCAGTGTGATCATGTGATGTATCTGACCCCAGGAATGTGTCAATAAAGTTTCCTCTTCCTGGGACAATGAATTCACGGTGTTCTTATTTCAATTTCCAGGAGTGTAGAAAGCCAGTTAAAATCGTTCAGTAATGGAAAAAGCATCTAGAGTTGCTGCATGATTCTGTACATAGAGTTGACTTTCGAAAATTCCAAGTCCAAGGAATCTAACAAGAAGTTCGAATTACTGAGAGTTCGATTTACCGAAAGTTTAACTAACCAAGGTGGTATCAGGAGAAACCGGAAGTAAGATTGTAAATACAAAATGACACTCTAATGTCGTTAACGTTCGTATTTATTAACAAATGTAAGTAGAAAGTAACAGACTGAAGCCACAAGTAAGTTGATTTTATACCTACAGTACTTGTTTTTTTCTATTTGTTTAACTTTTCAAATGGAAGAGACATACATATTTCCGGAAACACATAAGATAACTTCATTTTCATTCATTGTACCATGTTGAAACTGTCATAAATCCTTGCAAATTTTCCAAAAGCCGTCTTAAAAACGAAGTTATGTATTTTCATTAATTAAGTGAGCTTCCACTCACAAGTGGCGACCACTTCAGTAGCCATACCAACAAGGAAAGGTATGATTCGTTTTCTATATTGAATAAGTCATTTCAGTAATCATCCCGCAATTCTTAAGTACCGACCTCGCTAGATCCACCACGTCCCTCCTTATGACGCTTTCCAGCGAACTGAGAAATTCATAGTTGTACTTCCTTGGAGTCATTTGACAACTGCTCTATATGCTGTATTAAGTTACGCATTCTTGAGGAAATGAAGCCGTGCCTCAAAGAGCTGAATGAGAAAATAATTATCTGAACAATTAACGAAACAGACAATGAAGGCAAGAACAGCACTGAATAGCGAAATACGTCGTTTTATAACAGCAGACCTAGATTTCAACTAATACCTAGTCATCTTGAATGCATATGATAGCAGGTGATGGTAGTCTGAAATACAACGTATGAAACTATATTGGTGTAGAGTTTACAGAAGTCTAACGTGACCTCATTAACTATGTAATAGCTGAAGCCCAGGCCTCCTGTAACAAAACGATGGGTTTCGCGATCGATAGCTGTTCGTTTCCCCATTGTCTATATTCAACGGTCGTTATGCACAACGGGATCACATGGATTCCAGTCTAATTAACTAACGAAATATTTCGAATTACCGAGCATCAGGTAGCTGTTGACCCGTCCGAACAACCGTGCGCGTTACTATGCTGCTTCTGGATGTCGGGAGGTGCGCAAGTTCCGGAAGGAATCCGCCAGGCGGATTAATGATGAGGGGTCAATATACTGGTTGGTTCAAATGGCTCTGCGCTCTATGGGACTTAACATCTGAGGTCATCAGTCCCATAGAACTGAGAACTACTTCAACCTAACTAACCTAAGGACATCACACACATCCACGCCCGAGGCAGGATTCGAACCTGCGACCCAAGCGGTCGCGTGGTTCCAGACTGTAGCGCCTACAACCGCTCGGCCACCTCGGCCGGCGATTGTCTTTTACTTATGTTGTGTCTATCACGTATTTTTATAGATGATGTTGATATTTAATAACTGATTATAACAAATACAGTCTACAAAGCTGTTAGAAAGCATTGACACCGTAGCTCTGTCTGCAAATTTCGTCAGTAGTTATTGCACATAACTTCCAGAAGACCTGTACCCCTTGTGATAAAAGCAATAACTGTCAGCCGGTATCATCATTATATTTTTCTGGTATAGCATTATACATTATCTTTATCTCTCCAAAAATGGTGCTTCAGAACAATTTAAATGTGGAAATATTTAATTTGATGGTGTACTGTGATTTGCATCAAGAGTACACGTAATTGATTACATTCCAACTATAAATCTGCTAGCATGCTTGCCTGCTTAGCGTAGTACTTTAGCTAACTCGTATTTTCTGCAGTTACGAGTCTGGTCAGCTTAGTTTTACAACGTCGATTCCTTAGGCCTAACTTCTAAAATGTCAAATCTTATCAGGCATGAAAATAGCGCTAGAGTACTTACTTTAGTGTTAGGCACCAATTTGACAACTATGTGTGTATGTGGAAATTAACATACGATACTCGACAACAATTGCAATTTCTTACGTCGTAGATATATTATTTCAGACATTTTACACTTGAAAAGGATATTGTGACATTCGACAAATGTCATAGAGATGGAAAATAAACGGCAGTTGGTTTTATGTTTCTGTTTTCAGGACTTGCACAACAGTATTCAAAGTAAAACTCATGTTCAACAGCCGGCCGGAGTGGCCGTGCGGTTCTAGGCGCTACAGTCTGGAACCGAGCGACCGCTACGGTCGTACGTTCGAATCCTGCCTCGGGCATGGATGTGTGTGATGTCCTTAGGTTAGTTAGGTTTGGTTAGTTCTAAGTTCTAGGCGACTGACGACCTCAGAAGTTCAGTCACATAGTGCTCAGAGCCATTTAAACCATCATGTTCAACAACTACATATTACTAATTTTCTATTTATATTCTATAAGCAAATATTGTTTCTTAATTATTTGTGGAGTATGTTGTGTACTCATTTCAGTATTCTATGAGGAATGGTAAATAGCTTCGAATAAAATTTACCAAAGTGACTTGCGGGACTGGCGATGGAGAAATTACTTACTTTCCAACCTAACAGCCTACTACTGATTATTCTGTTCAGAAGCAGTGGCTGGTACCTGTTGATGGCGCTTCTTGGCGATCTTCTAATAATAATGTACAGACATAAAATGAGGAGCAATGGGATTTTTATAACAAAGGGAGACGAGGGGAACATGATCCCTGTTGGTCAAGAGCAAATAGCCTGAGAGCAATAGAGCCTCAGTTGCGGCTGGCTGAGAGTATACTGATACAGATGTGAGACTGACTGATAGCAAAGTGAGAGAGAGGGATTGAAGGGAAGGGGAGGAGAGGGGGAGGGAGGAGAGGAGATGACCTTAAAGATAACTCATGCAACTACCTCCGCTCTAATCTGACACCAGATGCTGACCTTGAATTATCTGGCCAGAACTGGCTGTGCTACCCTACTCATACCTCTGCAAACATACCAATAATTTATCGATTCAGTGCCAAGCTTAATCGCCGCTGTATTCCATTCCTAGGATGGACCAATTTGCTATTAAACAAGCAGTCTGAATGTCCTGAATCATCAGTGTATTAAGAGCATTGTCAACTGATAGTGTGTAATGAGACAAAATTTTGTTGATTTATTAATACCAGAAAATTTTTATCTGTCAAGGTATTATAGCGGTTGTTTAATGTAACGAGGCCGTTTTTAGCGGCATTCAACAAGTCTTGCGCAGATTATTGTGAGGCAGTTCTTGTTCATATTTTAAGAGATTTCTTCACGCTCTTATTTGCTACAAAACTGAAACTCCTCAGACATCTCCCAGTGAACTGAACTGTGGCATCTAACTTCGTCTCCAGAGTAAGACACCTGAAGGTAATACATCTCATATGGCTAGATACGTGTAAATGTAAAATATTACTGAAACCGATTACTTGTTCAAATCATCTTGTTTTTTCATCTGCTTTGCAAATTACAGTGATTGTTTAATGTCAGCCCCACTCTCTATTAAGACAAGTGATATTTTTTAAGGCAACCCACACCTACAGTAAAAATATCCTTGCTAGCAAAAAATCAAGGGCTAAAGAAGGAACACTGAGGTGTGAAAATTATCTTACGGGAGGGCGATCAGCTAACTAATCGACAGGAACCGCCATCGACAGTGATAAAAAGGGCTACAAGAAGGATCAAAAGCACCTTGTCCTCAGAAAGGCCTCTTTTCGTTTGAAAGCCTTTGCTTTTGTATAGGCTCCTCAAAGAAGCACTGGATTATTCATAGAGAGTAGCAGTTTTAAAGTTCTATTTCAAGTTAACCTTAACTGGGTGTACAGGTGGTGTAATGTAGGTATCCCATACAGTACAAAAGAGAACACACACACACACACACACACACACACACACAAACACGCCATTTGAAATTTAGAAACACACACCAGTCGAAAAATATAACACACACACACACACACACACACACACACACACACAGAGAGAGAGAGAGAGAGAGAGAGAGAGAGAGGTGAATAGCAGACGCTCGCACTACTTGACTAGCACCAAGACTAAACAAAAGACGAATACATTCTGCACACAAAAACAAAGTGCAAAAATTGGCAAGATGGCAGTTATTGTTTACAGCACAAAAACATGAGTGTATTTAGTGTCAGTGAAAGTGCTGTGTGCTGAAGTCTATCACATATGTGCAGAAGAACGTGAAAAATGGCGTAAGAAACAAAAACTCGCGAGTAGCCATAATAATGAATATTGTTTATAGTAGAAGTTGCAGCATGAGAACTATTCATGATCTCAGCAAACCAATACAGCAAGAAAAAAATGTATGGTTATAATGACCACCGGCATCCGGTCTGCCGAGCGCTGTTGGCTGGCGGTGTGCTCTCAGTCCTTGTGAGCACACTGACGAGCTACTTGATTGAGAAGTAGCGGCTCCGGTCTCGTAAATTGACATACGGCTGGGAGAACGGTGTGCTGACCATATACCCCTCCAAATCCGCATCCAGTGACGCCTGTGGGCTGAGGATGACATGGCGGCCGGTCGGTACCGTTGGGCCTTCCAAGGCCTATTTGGACGAAGTTTAGTTTAGTTTAGTGACAATCAAAGATGCTTTAGAATAAAGCGAAACACGTTTGGTATTAATTATATTTTATTTCAGTCGCAAAATACGATATTTAATCCAAACAATTAGTAAAAAATAGATAACTGACTTAAAATGCTAGTGATTCATTCTTCCGAAAGTTAGTTGTTCGGAAATGGGATACAACACAGTGACCACAGCAGGAACAGAACATAGAAGTATACCGTACTGCTGGTCGAGCTAAATTCTTCCGTTACTTGATTTCGTAGTTCTCAGGTTCAGAGTTGTTTCTGGGGAGCAGATACGTTTGGTGACTGCGGACCGTGGCAATATGAAGCATAATGTGACAGAATAATTTGCTTTACACTAAAACATTGATCGGACTTCGTGCCAAGAAATCTCGACTGCAAGGTTCCATTTTTATAAAGGGCGAATCTGCATATATTGCGCGCTTAGTGCACAAAACGACACGTCACCAGACCAATCGCTTTCCAACTTGACTGAAAGCTGAAACCTTAAAAGAAATTTTATATGTTATCAGTAACGGATAGTGGTATCATTTGTGATAAATAAAACATATATTAAGTCAGATACTACAATTATCATTGTAAATTTTCAACGAGTAAGAAAATGGCGTGCTTATATCATGCAGGATGAAAGAAGCACTCACTCCGCCTTCAGACCACGAGTGGCCTACCGGGACCATCCGACCGCCGTGTCATCCTCGTTGGAGGATGCGGATAGGAGGGGCGTGGGGTCAGCACACCGCTCTCCCGGTCGTAAGATGGTATTCTTGACCGAAGCCGCTACTATTCGGTCGAGTAGCTCCTCAATTGGTATCACGAGGCTGAGTGCACCCCGAAAAATGGCAACAGGGCATGGCGGCCCGGATGGTCACCCATCCAAGTTCCGAACACGCCCGACAGCGCTTAACTTCGGTGATCTCACGGGAACCGGTGTGTCCACTGCGGCAAGGATTAAAAAACTTCGTTGTTTGCTTTATTCAGCGTTCTCTACCGTACTTATTACTGTAGATTCACTGTGTGTACAGTTGTCTGTTTTTCAACATGTCTGGATTCGAACGTAAACACGTTACTCTTTCACTAAATGAAAAATTAGCAATGCTACAAAGACTGGATGAAGGAGATTCGCTCCAAAAAATTGCAAAGAAACTGAATGTCGGTGTTACGACATTTACGGATTGGAGGAACAATCAAATGGTTCTGAGCACTATGGGACTTAACATCTATGGTCATGAGTCCCCTAGGACTCAGAACTACTTAAACCTAACTAACCTAAGGACATCACACAACACCAAGCCATCACGAGGCAGAGAAAATCCCTGACCCCGCCGGGAATCGAACCCGGGAACCCGGGCGTGGGAAGCGAGAACGCTACCGCACGACCACGAGATGCGGGCAAGGAAGAATCGGCAAGACATTGACTCCTATACAATGACGATTGATGGTGAAAACACACTGAAGAATCGCAAAACATTAAAAACGACTAAACTTGAACTGCTTGATAACGCATTGTGGATGTGGTCTTGTCAAGAAAGAAGGAAAGGAACTCCAATATCCGGGCCAAAGCGATAGTTTTGCACAATAAACTGGAAGCCAAAAGTAAATTTGCTGCCAGTGAAGGCTGGATTGATCCTTGGAAATCTCGTCCGAAATGTATTCCTGACTTTTTTTCCAAGTAATTTGTTTTCGTTTTTACTGTAAAAACAATGCATACAGTATAATCATTTCTTAGTTTATACATACAGTAGTTTATTTCTGTATAAAAAAATCTTTTTATATACAGTGCTATAAACATTTTTTATTTTACAGTATGTATCGTTTATACGTTATTATGTACAGTACAGTACTGTAATTTGTATGTCGTTTTTCCTTTTAAAACCAATATAATGGCGTGAGACGAGGGCCTCCCGTCGGGTAGACCGCTCGCCTGGTGCAAGTCTTTCGATTTGACGCCACTTCGGCGACTTGCGCGTCGATGGGGATGAAATGATGATGATTAGGACAACACAACACCCAGTCCCGGAGCGGAGAAATTCTCCGACCCAGCCGGGAACCGAACCCGGGCCCTTAGGATTGACAGCCTGTCGCGCTGACCACTCGGCTACCGGGTTTTAAAACAAATACACGTTATATTGTGTGTATACGTGTTTTAGTTAATGTACTGTTTAACACTGCGTAAAAAACCTTTTTATGTTACTGTAGACATCTTTTAGTTCTTAAATAGTTTAATTTTTTGTACTAATTGTCTTTTTATAATTTTTGCAAATAAATATTAGATTTTTCGTATAATCCGACCTTTTTCTCGTTCCGACCATGGTCCCGGTCCCGAAGGTGTCGGATTAGAGGGGTTCTACTTTAGATCTTACGGTTAAGCATATCGAATTAATTTATTATAGTAGGACCCGTTTGCATGTTTGTAATGTACATGGTCCGGTCATATTGATGGGACCACCGCCAGTGTTCGACGACAACAAACAATATCCACCCACATATGTCAGGTGGGAGCGCTAGCAGTGGAGGGTATACAAAATGTGTCTAGAGGACGCGGAAAACAGTGCGGTTTTCGTTGTAATGCGGAAACGAAGCGGTTTACCTGACATCCAAAGGGCATAATCATTGGCTTTCAGGGCAAGGGTGAAAGCACTTCCCGACCGGCTAAGTTGGTAAACTGTTCGCGTGCCGCCCTGCTTAAAGTATACCAAACACGGCAAATTGGCGCTATCCAAACTGGCGCCAAAGCAACTACGGTGCGCCACGAGCCGTAGATGACATAGGTGAACGATGGCTGCGGAAATGATGTGGGCGAATGGGAGTGCAACCGCTGAGCAGCCAACCTCCAAGAGAAACCAAGGAGCTCCCAACAGTGTCTCCTCAACGACCGTTTAGCGAACATTGCTGCGTATGGTCTCTAAAGCCCGTCTCACACGGAGCAAGATTCGCTGTAAGTTTCCTTGCTGGCTCGCGCGACGGCTTCCTTGAGGACTCCGTCGTCTGCTAGCGGGCTACCTTGCTGGGCACCTTGTAAGATTTCCCGGATAGGTCCGGTGCTATTTTTCTTGTAAATGGTTCAAATGGCTCTGAGCACTATGGGACTTAAAATCTATGGTCATCAGTCCCCTAGAACTTAGACCTACTTGAACCTAACTAACCTAAGGACATCACACAACACCCAGTCATCATGAGGCAGAGAAAATCCCTGACCCCGCCTGGAATCGAACCCGGGAACCCGGGCGCGGGAAGCGAGAACTTTTCTTGTAAGGTTCCCTGCGTGCTACCTGCGTTGGCCAATCATGAGACGTTTCGTTTGTGACGTCAGACGCGGAAAGCTTGGGCGGGAAGCCTTTGTTGATAGTCGCTTTTCCGCTGTTGTGAGGTGCGGTAGGAAATTCTTATAATTATTAAATAATGGCACCGCAGTGGTCCAAGGAAGCGAGTGAAGCATTAATATGTATTTATAGGGAAGAATAGTGAAAAGCGCAAACTACTATAATAAACACTTGCGTGTAGAAGCACTCGAAAGAGTTGCATGTGCCATGTGTCTTGTTCGACCATATACGACGAGCAAGGAGTGCTATAGCAAAATGCACAATTTACGTACCCAATTTAAAGTGGAGTACGCCAAAGTAACATCATCGAAAAGGAGTGGCGCTGGGATGGTCTATACGTAAGTACAAAACTATGAATTTTGTGTTGAATGTAGAAACCTACTACTTGCAAAAATCGGACACATTTAAGATTATTTCCTTGAAATATCACAGTGAATATTCACCCGATTTTTGAAAGCACACAAAAGTATGTGTTATGCGAACTAACCTCAACTCTTTATGAAGCACGGAGAGCATACCTTTTCCGGCGTTTCTCCCCTTAATCCAGTTTTTCGTCCATCTTTTCTTTCTTCTTCTCTCATTAGCATGCATTTCTGCATCGTTAAGCACCAAAACAGCTAATAACGCCAGATTGCTCTGAACATCTGTACCTGAAGCAGCCATCTTCGTTCTATACAGCATGCAGCCGATCTTGCACCGTGGGACAGCTTCGGCATGGACGATAGCCGGCTCCTTTCCCTTCAAGCCGGCAGGCATGCACGCCATTTCGCAAACTTGCGGCGACCCTTGCTCCGTGTTAGACGGGCTTAAGGCACGGGCCAGAATCATGCACCCACGCTGACTGTTGTTCATCGGCGACGAAGGCTGGAACTTGCAACTGAACATCCACTGAATGGCGACAGGTGGCCTTTTCAGATGAATCACGTTTTATACTCCATCGGTAGATGGACGTTGGCGTATACGGCTTGAAAGTCTGTAATCAAATACCCTGCAAGAATCGTCGGAAGGATCTAGGCCGGAAGAGAGAGTGTTATGGTGTTTTCGTCATTCTTCAAGGCAATTGGATCAGCACGAGTATGCATGTATCCTTGGTGGCCATGTCCACCCCTACATGTTCTCTGCTTTTCCTCGAAACGATGGCATCTACCAGCACGAAAGTACAACGTGTCAAACAACTCGCGGTGTATAAGTGCGGTTTCAAGAACACCAGGATGACAATGATTTTATCTTGGAACTCTTCCATTTGGTCTGTGTTTGCATAGAAAAACAGTAATATCAGACATTGGGTCCGCTTTGCTGCAAAACACCTTGTTATTCGTTTATTTCTTTATTCTTCCAAACTAGTTTCTGCGACAAATATCACCATCATCAGTGCTTTTTTTAATCTAAAACATGCAGAAAATAGCATGGTTATACACACACAGTAGCACATTATTACATTTTTTACTATTCGTTTTTTGAAATATAGTTTACAATGGATACTTTCATACTACCTTATTTATTGTATGTTTCAGTATGTTTTAAGCAATTATTGTCGCTGTTTGTGACATATTTCCAGTGTGCTTCTTTTTTCTGTTGCCGTTTTTAACTTAGCGAACATCATGTCATCTGCAACTATGTGAGCGGCTGTTAGTAAACAAGATAGTAAAAAGTGAACTTCGTATGTCAGCCATATATACTTGGGGTCGTGGAAACTAGTTATTTGATGTGTACTGAGCTGTTACTTAGCTATTCGTGTACTCACGTTCGTTGGATGGTATGTAGTTGCTTTTATACCCAGGAAAACAAAACTTTCGCACTTTGTTTCTGCGCTACAGTGCTTCATAGCCTTTCTCGCCACATGCGATACACCTCTCCCGAGACACGCAAACAAAGTGCCAAAGTTTTGTTTTTCTGTGTATAATTTGCAAGCCCGCTAAAACTATGCATTCGAGTCATGTGATGTCCGTGACGTCATTGTCTTGCTCGCTGCTCATACTGTAATAATCCTGATTAACAGTGATGTTTTGTTTGGGATTTACATTTCGGAAGACGGGTTACAAACGGCGTGTAGTATCGTACTGTACAATTACATCTATAAAAACCCCTGAAAGTTGTTTTTAGTGTTTCCGAGAATGAGAAAATACGCAGAATGTGATTGCTCTGTACCGGCAAGTTACCTCCATGTCGACGCACAAATTCACTAACTTAATTAAAAATGTGTTGCACCGTGAAGTTAACATTAACTTACCTCCGACGTACTCCCTCCCACTGTTACTACGAAGGATAGCGTCACTCAACGAAATTAAATTCCTAGTGAAAACTGTCGTTTTATCCAACTGTACGTCAACTACTCGTTAGCTCAGTTCTGAGAATGACTGACCGTCGAATTTTACAAGATAATGCCCATAGATCGCTAGTTTGAATCTAACCCGAAAGAACGTTTGAACTTATTTGCAAAACGACTCGACAGTTGTTTCATAATAAAAACAAATAAAATTAAAAAATTTGACCCTACCGATCAGGAACAGAATATTGTCCTGTTTTACTTGCTTTTTACATGCAATGCTTTTGCAATTGCTGTTCAAACAAGTCACGTTCAAAAAGATATTTTCTAGTTAATGCGACCAAATTTACTTTATTAGAAACAGTCTTTTTATCTTTGTACTGTCCAGCTAGGATCTTTATTGTATAAACTTATGCAGTTTCATCATCTTATATAAATATGAAGTAAGTCTGCTTGAGATGCCAACGTTAGTTTGTACTCACAAACATCACAGCCAATACGTTTGTGTCACCTGCATGTTGTAAACGCTTTATATCTCTCCATAAAACCTCATCGTCGTACATCTCGTCGTATTGTGGAGTATGGTGATACCTTCACTACCAGCAAGGCTTTCCAAAAAAGTGAATTATTTGTTCGCAGAGTAAATGCATTTATCCTCTGTTGTCCACTTCTCTTACTAAGACTAATTTGAAGCTATATGTAACACATCCCAAGTCTAAACTACTGCTACAATCACTTCTTGCTAACGCTATTTTAGTATTACGTGTAAAACTGTCAAAAATACACACCCGTTTCAGGATTCGAATATGTGACCTCTTTATCTGCAGTCGGATGGTCTATACGTTGCGCCACTGAACGGCTGCTGGATGCCTCATCGCTCCTGAGTATCTGCTACAGACGAAATCAGCACGAAGTTTTGCCAAGAGTAATTTTATTGTGCTTTGGGTTGTAGCTCATGGCTGACAGTCATCAATCTAATTGTAAAATATGGACTCATATGCAAAAATTCTGCGGTACCTTACTTTTGAGCGAGCTTAATGATGTTACAGGGTGCAGGGAAAAAAAAATCTGTCGTTGCACATATCACTGCTCTAAATGGGTGGAGTATAAACGCATCTACGTTCGCAAGGCTTACACTATTAGCGCTCACAAAATCCCTTTCTATTGCTACTTTAAGGTTGTAGTAGCGTTTTCCGTAACTAAATAAATAAACCGATTGCAGAAAAGTACGTAAAAACCTCTTCACCTCAGCTAACGCTACCATAGCACACGCATAGCTTCATCTTGCTCCTAGTCTGTGACGTCACCAGAGCATCAGCCAATAACAGAGTTTTTTCGATCACTTGCACAGATTTTGATATTAATAATTTTTAAGCTTTAATTACATAAAAATAAGACCTATTTTTGTCAGAATATTGACCATAAATGCTGTTGTAGCGGCACCACCGTTTAGGATAGGGAAAGTTAGTTTTGTGCAATATTCTGAGCACAAGTTGAAGCCAGGTGCGGGCCGGATTGCAGTGAGTTACGCAAAACCACAGTTGCGAAGTAGAACACAGGCCATAGGGCCATCAACTTGCTGAAATTGTATACTTAGTCGTTTTCCATGTCGCAAATCACAAGCAGAAGGGGTCCACTGGCCAGCCTAGCGTGTTACGAATATGTGATGTGAAGTGGCACATACACTCAGCCGCAAAAGTATTCGGACAGCACGTAACGGCGCATAATTTTGCAGTTTGCTGCACGAACAAATACGGAAACTGAACTATGTAATGTATTTGGGACTCTGGGTACGATGTCGCGACGTGAAACACACGTCAAATACGAAGAATTGTTGTTGGACATGTGTCTGTTACGTAATATTTCCTGAAAACGGCATGGGAAGGTGCAACAAAAGTATTCGGACAAAGGCGGACAACGTGAAATAATAGTTCATTCCGAGACGCACAGAAGGCGAAGCGATTGCAGTGTGTCCGATATTTCCGCGAGACGATAGCGATGATTAGTAAACTCGTATCGCGAGCCTGTTCGGGTCGACGATGGGACGCAGAGGGAAGTTTTGTAAGTTCGAGCAAAGGCAACTTGTCGTTTATCATCACTCGAAGGGGAAAACCTGCAGGGAAATTGCCGCAATAGTGAACACGAAGAAAAGTATAGTTCACGACATTATGAAACGGTTCGAGAAAGAAGACCGATTGGAATTCCGTTGCAGTACAGGACGGCCACGAACATTTTCACAGAGAGATGAACGTGTGATTGTGCGAAAGGTACAACAGAATCCGAAAATATCTGCCACACGAATTGCAAGTGAGGTGGAGGGAGACCTTGGCATAAAAGTTGATCCCGAAACCGTGCGCAGAGTACTACGACGATCGCAGTACCAAGGTCAAGTGGCACGGCGAAAGCCATTCATAAATGCAGTGAACCAGAAGAAACGTATTCAGTTTGAGAGGGAATACGCCGAATACGATCAGGCTTGGTGGAATCGGGTGATATTTTGCGACGAATGTAAATTTACATTATGGCAAAGTGACGGAAAGGCAAACGTTTGGCGAAACACCAATGAAGAGCTGAATCCCAGGAACCTCAAACCAACAGCAAAGTTTGGAGGTGGGAGCATCATGGTGTGGGGATGCATGTCCGGCAATGGTGTGGGTGATTTAGTGTTCATTGATGATACGATGAACAAGGAATATACTGTGAGGACATTTGAAGCAGAGTGTACGGCATCTAGGTATAGCGAACAACTTTCATTTTTATCAAGATAATGATCCCAAGCATACCGCGCATATTGTACAAATGTGGTTGCTCTTCAATTGCCCGAAAGTATTGCACCCGCCTCCCCAATCACCAGACCTTAACCCAATCGAATATTTGTGGGATAAATTGAAACGGACCCTCCGCACGGACAACATCTATACGAAGGAGACCTTGAAAGAGAAACTGCGCCAAGAATGGGCAAATATAGGCCCAGATTTCATGAAAAAACTCGTGGAAAGTATGCCTAGTAGATTGGAGGAGGTATTGAAAATGAAAGGTGGACCCACAAGGTATTGACATTTTCGTCGTACAACTTATGAACATTTATTGGACAGTGTCCGAATACTTTTGTAGCAGCAGGGTGTGCAGGATGTTTCATTTTTGTTGTTAATTTTTCTGTTATTTATGTTTTGGAAACGAAATAATACAAGAATTATTTTGTAATTAATGTTGTTACGCATATATATTGCTAATAAATATGTTTGGGTTTCATAGTCAGTTTTTCTCGAGTACTCATTGTGAAACTTCTCACTGTCCGAATACTTTTGCGACTGAGTGTATGGAAAAACACAGGCACACAGCCGCATATAAATAGGTGCGGGTTTCTAACGAGATTCATTCAAGTGTGGCAGCTGTCTTGGACGGCGGGGCACGTCACACCACCATCTACACGCAGCAGCAAATGGGGCGCCAGCGTTCCAGTCCATGGCAGGTCACTGGTTCGACCCTCTGAGGCTGACACGGGGTCTGTAGCCAGCCAGAGGGGAGGGGGGGGGGGGGGGCGCTCAACGGCTTGCTACCGCGGACAGTCGTCCTGGCTTCCAACACACGCCGGAGGCATCCTGAGGCAAGGGCCACAGATTCGGACTCCGGATCGCGAGCGCTTGTTGTTGCCACGATCTCAGCCACGCCGGCGAGAAGCACGCAGCTGGCCGCCTGCGGCTCACACAGACTGGCGCTGAGTCGGCAGGGACGCAGACCTCTGAGTCAACTGCCGGCATCCTAACGATACCACAACTCCACTGGCGTACAAGGCCGGCACACAGTGCGTGCACAGGTCGCTGAGGCAGCCATTCCGCACCAAGCCGTTTTGCACACCGCATTGCGGCACCCGGTGATGCAGACCGAGGGGAACACGGCCCTGTAGTTGGAAAGCTTCCACGAGTCTTAATACGGTGCGTTCTACCTCTTCCCGCTAAATTTGGTCATCCTGATACATTCGGTGGCAGAAGATGCTACTGCACTGTTTATATGTTATAATCAATCAGAATAACGACAGTCTGAACTACATTTTTAACATAGGAAAATAGCCTGTTATTGCAAATGGAACCCACATAAAGTGATGCCGTAACGTGTGACCTTCTAAACATGTGACTCGGCCCTACTTACAGGCGTGAATCAAACAGTGAATTTGAAAATAGATTAATCAAACCTTACCATGGGGATGAAAGAAACAGAAAGCTCTGTACCACGTTCATAACAATAGCACCCCAAATTTGACTCATTAATTGAAATGTTTCCTGTATTTAATGTTTACAAACACAGGAAAACGAATATCAAGCTCTGATATCAGGAAGACTATATCAAAGAAGCTACTACAAGGAGAACAATTGAGCATCACGGTGTTGCCTAGCCTGTAGATCATAGCATGTCGCTATCATGTAGACGGTGGCCGGCGATTGCCTTCCGACTGCGTGAATCAGGTTTATCATTTACGTTTTGCGAATAGTAAAGGCGATACTCGATTTTCAAAGTGGCTTACTACTCCTGCAACAGCGTGTGGCCTTAGAGCCAGAACTCTCGAAATCCAAAGTCCCTTCAGAAGTTAATGTATGGTAGTGGCCGTTTACTGCCCAGAATCAATCACATGCACATTGCCATAGGCATGTCTGTCTACTACCAGCTCTTGACATAAAGTGTCCAGAATCGGTTCCTTGGGCTCTTCACTCGAAAATCTTAGTCTCCACTTGACTTCCATAGTGTTCCACTACTGTCTGCTTTTCCACTGGCTGAAGGTCTTCTACATAAAAATACATCATTTTTCAGCTCAACAGATATGATCTGACTCAACATGACTACTTTTCTGCATTAAATTAACATATTACAACAATATTTAAGTAAAAGAAATGTTACGAACGTTAGGTCAGACTCAGATCGTCCACCATAATCTAAATAAAACTTTTTTATTAATAAATAAGCCAGCATTCTTGCACAAGTGAAACCATGATAAATAAAAACAGAATGTCATTAAATAATGCTTAAACAATTATTTATGCCTTGTTGACACAAGCATCTTTTGGTTCTCTTTTCAATTGTGGTGTTGGCTAACACACATGATTGCCCACTTTTAAATTAGCACAGTTTCTTATTAGCACTTGCAATCAATATTTAAATAAAGTTACTGCTAAAATAATAAAGTGTTCATTAAATAACTGCAAAAGTATAGCAATATGTGGGGTATTTCATTTGCTGAGTACGTGTGGAGAGTATGATGTTCTCACAAACATTTGTGTGATAAAAAAGAAATTAAAAGGCGTCATAAGCCAACAAGTAAAACAGATGCATATCAGTGGTTTTCAGGGGTGATAGCTATTGTGCAATACTATGGTCTGGTATATCGTTTGTTGGTATGGCATGAAGAATTTTAAAATAGTTAATCCAGTGATTCATTGTGAAAATGTTTGTTGTTGTTGTTGTTGTGGTCTTCAGTCCTGAGACTGGTTTGTTGCAGCTCTCCATGCTACTCTATCCTGTGCAAGCTTCTTCATCTCCCAGTACCTACTGCAGCCTACATCCTTCTGAATCTGCTTAGTGTATTCATCTCTTGGTCTCCCTCTACGATTTTTACCCTCCACGCTGCCCTCCAATACTAAATTGGTGATCCCTTGATGCCTCAGAACATGTCCTACCAACAGATCCCTTCTTCTGGTCAAGTTGTGCCACAAACTTCTCTTCTCCCCAATCCTATTCAATACTTCCTCATTAGTTATGTGATGTACCCATCTATTTTTCAGCATTCTTCTGTAGCACCACATTTCAATAGCTTCTAGTGAAAATGTTTATTCACTGTGAAATATTAAGTTCTGTAGTTTTAAAGATATTGAAATATTGTGACATTGGATGCGACTCATTTGTGTGAGATTGCCGATATATTCAGATTTGCTTTAGTACTTGACATGAATTATTATAGCTTCAAACAGCTATAAGAATCTTGAAGACTGTCTGACAATCCGACATGTCTTGGAACGTTGTCTCCTGCACAAAGGCCATGCGAGCGACAGCCGCTCAAATTCCCCGTACTGGGGCTTTCCCTATTTCCGGCGGCGCTGTTAGTCTTTGTACTTGAACGCCTTCGTACCGGTCATCTTGCCGGAGGCCGGTATTGCCGCGGCGCTCCCTGAGACCTGGGTCCGCTGGCGCTTAGCCGTACAACAAATTCATCTTACCTAGTAGCGAGTGGCTGCGATGGGGACGCCAATGTACGGGCGAATAATTTCCCGTAATGAATCAATGGTGGATCACTAATACACAAAAAGTTACGATTGTCTTTTTTTCTGTTCAACCTCAACCTCCTTTTTTTCTGCTTGCAGCAAAGTAGAGCAATTACCACAGCAACAGCGTCTTTATCTTGCAACATTCCGAACAACAGTATTATTGCACAATATTATTGACAATATCATTGAATAGCCTGAGTAAAATGTCAATAATCTTACACGATATTTTGGTTTAATATTGTTGACCGTCTAGGGCCCGCTGTACAAGCGAGCTCTTATAGAATTGTCCAGACCTATTAGGCTACTATTACCTGGCTGATTCCAACCGCCAGTTACCTCCCAGGCAGGTATCTTTATGCTCGTGGTGTCCTTCGAATCAAGCAACGTTTCACAGATGTTGAATACTGCTGTCGGTGAGTCTGCTACAAGTGAATCATGTGTTTACCAGTAGTATAAGCGTTTTGAAGAAGGCCGTGAAAGCGCTGAAGATGATGTGCGCCCTGGACGCCCCAGCACATCAGACGATGCAATTGTGGGGAAAGTGAAGGAAATGAGTATGAACGATCGCCGAGTCACAGCCGGAAAATTCACTGATTATTATAGCATATCAACTGGCTCATTCAGTGAAATGTTTTCGAATGTCTTGAGTAAGAAACGTGTGGCAGCAAAATTTGTTCCAAAATTGTTGAGTTTCGAAGAAAAACAGTCGGCAATGCAAGTTGCTCGGAAGTCGCAACATGAAGTCAACAACAATGCAAAACTACTGGAACATAACAGGTGAAGAAACAGATGATGAAACGCGGTTCACGGATTTGTCCTCGAAAACGACGCTCAATCGTACCAGTGTAATCGTAGAGGACTACCATAAGACCAAAGAAAACTCGACAAGTGCTGCAAAATACGAAGATTACGCTCACGTTTCTTCGATCTGAGGGGCATAGTGCACCATTAATTCCTGCCACAAGGTTTTAGACGTCTTTTATAGTTGACTGCAGATCGATTCTACTGCCGCCAGTATACATTTTGCTCAAGGACCGCGAAGACAAGATAAGAGGAATTAGGGTTCGTACGCAGGCGAATGGATTGTAGCGCCACCTCTAATTTTCTTCATGGCTGATGCAAGATGCCATGGAAGTGGGTCATACTGGAGCCAGCCAGACGCAGTTACATCAGGGGCCACATGCTGATATGGCAAGTACATGTCAAAGGTGTCGAGACGATTACCACAAGCTAAAACTGAACGGAGGTGTCTGAGGCATAATAGCATTGCTACAGCAGAAAGACAGAGCTGCTACGGCATAGGTGACTTAGTTGCTGCGCGTCTGGGTCCCGGTTCTCTAGTACTTTACGTGATAGAAGCAGGTGCTGCAGCAAAACAAGAGCAGCCCTATAAATAATCGTCATTTTAGTCAAAGGCAACACAATTTGCGAGCCACTACTTCGGAGGGGGAATCAACGACAGTCTACGAGTCTACATGGCCACAGCCATTTAGCCTCCATCACTGATGCAGCAAATTTTTTACTGCCTGCCTCTGTTCATGTGGGCAGACACTGATGCTGCTGCGTTCTGTCGCATTTGCGCTGGATCCTCGGCGTGATTCATCACGCCTCAGGGCGCCTCGTTCAGTGCAGCTAGGCTCCCTTCAGTCTACAGGGCGAATAAGCTGTTTGCTACCCGTTGCTGTGGTCAGTGTCATTAAGGGGTTGCTATAGTAATCACTCTAACGGCCTCTCGTCGGTGTTGACGGTCGGTTGCACCTCTTTACAGGTCGCCTACAACTTTCATCTTGGGACGTTAACTTCTCAGACTATCGTTAAGGTTGTTGTAAAGTGCTGAGTAATAAATGAAAGGCCTAACAACGATGTTTTCATGTTGATACGTAAGCCGACTACCAGGCATCCATCTACATTGGAGTACTGCTACCCCATCCAGAGTGCTGTACTACTGGCTTGCTGACGCTAGCAATTCCGTTCCACCACCGTTACAAGTGGTAATAGAAGTGGGCACTACAGCATCAGCCAACGCCAATACTGTCATTTGCAGCTGCAGATAGGACCTCGTCTCCAGCCGCAGCTAAAAGCAGCGAGAACCGCATTGGGCTGAGTGGACTAATATTTTTCCTCTGTGGGGCGTGTGCAAGGCAGATGAATGTGAGATGGGACTGTCGTAAGCGCTTAAAGGTGGAGACTGTGATGTTAGGAGAACTGGCCGACTTGTGACAATTCTGTGAAACACTTGGGAGATCTATTTGCAATTAGGGAGGTACATGCAGTGCGGTCTATTGGGCCACAGCACACCATGTGTCACATCATTGCAATGGACTTTTTGCTAAGCAGTGTGTGGAGTTGATGTGACTGATTATTAGGCATAACGCACAGAACAAATATTCCAGTTGGCTCTATTATTACTGCTGTCTCTGTGTGTTTCATTGTTTCAGTTGCTTCGTGTTACAGTGTTTTGTTTTATTTGGTGTAATTTGATGACAACGGTTCCACAATGTCAGAGTCTGAGACACATGGTGTTTCAGATCGAGAGGTGGTTAAGTCCTTCTGAGACTGCACTGTTCAGTACGGGCAGTGTGTATGGTTGTGAGAGAAGCTATTGGCTCATTGTTTTCAGTGTTTGTAATAGCCACTCAGGCAGAGAAATTAAGCTACAGTGAGAAATATTACGAAAGTATTACGTTTAAGTGTCCTTTTGTGTGAATGACAGTGTGCTGATCATGCCATTGCTGATACCACAGGACGGGTTCTAAATGTATTGCAATTGCGCTTCTGTTGGAAGCCTGAACCAGCTGCCTACCATTTTAGGAATCTGAGCATAATATGGCATCAGATTCTTATCGTAATTCCCATTGGTAACATTGGAAGCAGCAGGCAGCTTTCCATGCTTCTCTCCTACTGCCTATTTTCAATCTATGTATTTCTACTGTTTGCACATTCTTATTTAAGGACTGGATAACGTTGACATGTAGATTAAAATGAGATCGACAGGAAGTGCAAAATGGCTAAGCAGGGATGGCTAGAGGACAAATGTAAGGATGTAGAGGCTTATCTCACTAGGGGTAAGATAGGTACTTCCTACAGGAAAATTATAGAGACCTTTGGAGAAAAGAGAACCACTTGTATGAATATCAAGAGCCCCAAGAGTAGACAACATTCCATTAGAACTACTGACAGCCTTGGGAGAGCCAGTCCTGACAAAACTCTACCATATGGTGAGCAAGATGTATGAGACAGGCGAAATACTCTCAGACTTCAAGAAGAATACAATAATTCCAATCCGAAAGAAAGCAGGTGTTGACAGATGTGAAAATTACCGAACTATCAGTTTAATAATTCACGGCTGCAAAATACTAACCTCAGGGAAGATCAGTTTGGATTCTGTAGAAATATCGGAACACGTGAGGCAATACTGACCCTACGACTTATCTTAGAAGCTAGATTAAGGAAAGGTAAAATACATTTCTATCATTTGTAGGCTTAGAGAAAGCTTTTGACAATGTTGACTGGAATACTCTCTTTCAAATTCTGAAGGTGGTAGGGGTAAAATACAGGGAGCGAAAATATATGTACAATTTGTACAGTAACCAGATTGCAGTTATAAGAGTCGAGGAACATGAAAGGGAAGCAGTGGTTCGGAAGGCAGTGAGACAGGGTTGTAGCCTCTCCCTGATGTAATTCAATCTGTATATTGAGCAAGCAGTAAAGGAAACAAAAGAAAAATTCGGAGTAGGTATTAAAATCGACGGAGAAGAAATACAACTATAAGGTTCGCCGATGACATTGTAATTCTGTCAGAGACAGCAAAGGACTTGGAAGAGCAGTTGAACGGAATGAATAGTGTCTTGAAAGGAGGATATAAGATGAACATCAACAAAAGCAAAACGAGGATAATGGAACGTAGTCGAATTAAGTCGGGTGATGCTGGGGGAATTAGATTAGAAAATGAGACACTTAAAGTAGTAAACGAGTTTTGATATTTGGGGAGCAAAATAACTGATGATCGTCGAAGTAGAGAGGATATAAAATGTTGGCTGGCAGTAGCAAGGAAAGCATTTCTGAAGAAGAGAAATTTGTTAACATCCAGTATAGATTTAAATGTCAAGAAGTCGTTTCTGAAAGTATTTGTATGGAAGTGAAACATGGCCAATAAATAGTTTAGACAAGAAGCGAATAGAATCTTTCGAAATTTGGTGCTACAGAAGAATGCTGAAGATTAGATGGGTAGATAACGTAACTAATGAGGAAGTGTTGAATAGGATTGGGGAGAAGAGAAGTCTGCTTCACAGCTTGACTAGAAGAAGGGATCGGTTGGTAGGACATGTTCTGAGGCATCAAGGGATCACCAGTTTAGTATTGGAGTGCAGTGTGGAGGGTAAAAATCGTATAGGGAGACCAAGAGACGAATACACTAAGCAGATTCAGAAGGATGTAGGTTGCAGTAGATACTGCGAGATGAAGAGGCTTGCACATTATAGAGTGGCATGGAGAGGTGCATCAAACCAGTCTCAGGACTGAAGAGCACAACAACAAAATGGTTCAAATGGCTCCTAGCACTATGGGACTCAAGTGCTGAGGTCATAAGTCCCCTAGAACTTAGAACTACTTACACCTAACTAACCTAAGGACAACACACACATCCATGCCAGAGGTGGGATTCGAACCTGCGACCGTAGCGATCGCGCGGTTCCGGACTGTAGCGCCAGAACCGCTCGGCCACCAGCGGTCGGCACCACAACAACAACGTTGACATTTTTAAAAGAGTGAGCTCTAGTCATTTTACTAATTCCTGTAGGGGGTACACACAGTCAAGAAGAGCTAACCCCTACAACAGTGATGAACTGCACATATACGAAGTGTGTGAGAAAAGAAATGAGACTGACAACACTGCGAGCGATCAGGCAACGCTGTGTTGTTCTACTGGTGCAGACCAGATGTTCATCCCTTCCAGACGCTCAGGCCAAGTTTCATCTCCGTACAGCCATCATGCGATTTTTGACAGCGTCGTCAGTGTAGTTGCGTTTCATTGTGTTTTATGAAAATGGAACAGGGGTATTTAGAGTAACGTTACGTCATCAAGTTTTGTGTTAAACTTGGGGAATCCGTGAGTTTGACCTTCCTAAAGTTGAAGCAGGCTTGTGTCGAACATTCCTTGTCAAGAGCGCGCGTTTTTCACTTTCACAAATCGTTTTTTGAAGGCCGAGAATAGGATGAAGATGAATCTCGCTCTGTGAGACTTTCAACTTAAAAAAAACACGAAAATGTCGAACATGTGATGCTCTTGTGAGATTGTTCCCCCAGGACAAACTGTCAACGAAGTGTTGTACAAATCTGTCCTTGAAAGGCTCAGGAAAAGGGTGAATCGAATGGGACCGGAATTTGCAGTCAAGCGAATGCTGCATCATGACAACGCCCCATGTCACATGGCCACATCCATAAAGGAATTTTTGACCTCCATAGGCATTCTTATTGTTCCACAGCCCTTTATTAACTTGATATGAGACCTTGTGACATTTTACTTTTCTCGGAATTGAAAAATGTCATAAAAGGGCGTCATTCAAAAGGATGTGACCGATATATTAAAGGCCCTTTCAGTACTGCTACTAAGACTGGGCGCAACGACCCCGCCAGTGCATAGCTGCCGAAGGGAACTACTTGGATGGGGACAACGTTGTTGGTTGAAAAAAATAAAAACTTTGGCTGGTAAAAATTCAGTCTCCTTACGTTTCTCACACACCGCATATCTTCATTCAGCATTGATTGCCAGCTGCTGCAACACTTTACAAGTTTTACGATGTCGACAACACATTAGTCAAAGACGTTCGGAACTTGCTCAGAAGGTTGTCAGTATATGGACTGAAAAGTAAAATTAGAATCCCTTGTTGAAACATATTCATCTCGAAATCGGCTACTATTTAGAGTAGTGGACTGTTCTACCAATTACACCTCGATGATTCTCAGAGGAATTTTCAATTAGTCTAAAGGAGCCGTTAGTGTGAAACTATCAGAAACTAAATTAACATCAGGTTGTGAGAACTCGAACTACATAAAATTCTGCTCGTTGCTCACTTTAGTGAATCTCTTATTGTTGTTTTTGATTCTCTCTTTTTTCAGCTTATTGCAAACAGAAAATCTCATTCATCAGGTACTTTTCGCTTCTCTTGACAAAGCATTACCAGAAATTATATTGTAATCTTTGTGAATAGATAGTACTAACAACTATGTGATCAGATTGGCACGGGTACTCGGTGTATGAGATGGTATTATGCTATCTGACTGCTGTAAATCACGAGGCTCAGTCCATCTAGCGCTGATCGCATAAGTAAAGGTAGCATGGTGGCATCGTCGCTAATGACTTCTTATGGGCGACAACTCTGATTAAACTCTACCTATTTCATCCTGTTCCACAAGCTAGCACCTATGGTGCACTGATGTGATAGCAGGAACACCCACCCTGCTACACAGCCGTTTGTTTCCTCAATAAGAAACAGAGCATTGAACCAAAAATTTCTGTCATCATCACAAGGTCGCACAAACCTGCTTAGTCTGTCACATGCCAGCAGGTCGCAAAGATCTGTGACCCTTGCAATGTCGGAATGTGTAGACTCTTGCATTCAAGGTGACTGACAAATTACAAACACCTTGCTGCTTAATTTCTTCTTCTCCATTAGATTAGATTAGGTTGAGTTTTCATTCCATAGACCCAAAAAAAAAATGAGATGATTCTCGTGGGTGTGAAACATGTCACAAAATACCTAATCTTGACTGTTTGGACCAAGTGTTGTCAATACCGAAATCTAACCGATATTTGCCTGGAGCTGGCTTAACAGTCACTGTTAAGATATTCATCTGTGGAGTAAAAGGAGTAAAAGGAGTTGCCTATCAAAAGGTCTTTCAAACTCTGTTTGAAACATGCTTTATCTGAAACCAAGTTTTTAATGGTTGCTGGCAATTTATTGAAAATGTGTGGTCCTGAATAACGGACCCCTGTTTGGACCAAGGTAAATGATTTTCGATCTTTATGTAGATTGTTTTTATTCCTAGTATTGATACCATGTATTGAGCTATTGGTTGGAAATATAGATGTATTACTTGCAACAAATTCCATTAAGGAATAAATATACTGAGAAGCAGTGGTTAGAATACAAAGTTCCTTGAACAGGTTTGTACAAGATGTTATTGAATTTACACCACAAATGATTCTTATCATACACTTTTGCACCCTAAAAACGTTTGCTCATTTTGATGAGTTGCCCCAGAATACGATCCCATATGATATAATAGAATAAAAGTAAGCAAAGTATGCAAGTTTTTTTATGTTTGTATCTCCTGCATCTGACATCATTCTCACGGCAAATACAGATTTGTTTAGCTGCTTCAGGAATTCTGTGGTATGCCCTTCCCAACGGAATTTATTATCAAGTTGTAATCTCAGAAATTTAATACTTTCAACCTCTTCGATCTGCATGTATTCATATGTTATACTCATGCTCGAAGGAAATCCCTTACAGGTTCTGAACTGCATATAGTAGGTCTTCTCAAAGTTTAATGACAGTGAATTAGCTTTAAACCACTTATTAAGTCAGTGAAAATTTGATTAGCAGCTATTTCTAAATGTTTACTTGACTTGCTGCTTATTGAAATGGTTGTATCATCTGCAAACAAAAGAAACGTAGTATCTGTCAATGTAACAGATGAGAGGTCATTAGTGTACACAAGAAAAAGCAACGGACCCAAGATGGAACGTTGAGGAACACCACATGTAATGACACCCTTTGTTTCCTGTTAGATAGATAAGACTCAAACCATTTTACAGCTTTGCCAGTGACATGATAATATTCTAATTTACTTAACAGGATGCTGTGGTTCACACCATCAAAGACTTTAGATAGGTCACAGAAAATGCCATTAGTCTCTAGTTTACTATCTAACGAATTAAGAACATTCTCACTGTAAGTGTAAATAGCTTTATCTATATCAGAACCCTTAAGAAATCCAAACTGTGATGTGGGCAATATATTATTTGCAGTCAGATGCATAAGGAGACACTTGAACACAACCTCTCCAAATATTTTTGAGAAATCTCCCAAAAATGAAATTGGTTAATAGTTTGATGGTATCTCTTTACCCCTCTTCTTGTAAAGATGCTTAACTTCAGGATATTTTAGCCAGTCTCGAAATGTTCCGCTGATAAGAGATTGATTACACAAGTAACTTAAGATAGAACTCAACTCACATGAGCACTCTTTGATTAACTTTATTGAAATGTTATATACCCACTAGAATACTTACATTTTAAGGATTTTACGATGGATGCTACTTCTTTGGGAGATGTGTCATTTCCATTTACTGAAACTATTTTTAAAGACTGATATAAGATACTTTATTGCAATGTTCACTGAACCTAATAACCCCAAGCTCTCAGTAACACGAATGAAGTGATTATTTAAGAGGTTTGCAACACTACATGTACCTGTTACCAAAGTCTCATTTATTGTTAGAGCTTTCTGTTCCTCTTCTTTTTTGGCCTCTCTTGTCTCTGCCTTCACAATATCTCATACAGTTTTGATTTTGTTACCTGATGTAATTACCTTTTTCACACAATAAAGCTGCTTCCATTTATGGGTTACTTGCTTCAATATTTTGCAGTAATTTTTGTAATACATTACAATTCTAACATTAGAGCTGTTCCTAGATAGTAAATATAGTCTATTTTTTGTCGTACATGATATCTTTATTTCTTGTGCAAATCACAGTTTATTTTTGACTTCTGTGTGATTTGAGTTCCCTTTACTGGAAAACAATTTTCGAAAGTGGGGGCAACTTCATTAATGAATGCTTTTTATTTCCCATTTGAGTCAGACATGTTGTAAACATCTATCCAGTTCATGTCTTTGAGCAATTTCCTGAATTTCTCAATTTTTGACTTATTTATTACACTTCTGTTTTTTCCTGGTAAGTTTCAACATTTAACACAAGTTGCTGCATGTCATGATCAGATAGCCGATTTACTATTGTTTTTGTGATATGACTTTTATCCCTAGATTTGTCTACAAATCAATAGCAGTCTCAGAGCATTTACATATCCTAATAGCAAAGTTCACATCATCATCATCATCATCATCATTTAAGACTGATTATGCCTTTCAGCGTTCAGTCTGGAGCATAGCCCCCTTATAAAATTCCTCCATGTTCCCCTATTCAGTGCTAACATTGGTGTCTCTTCTGATGTTAAACCTATTACTTCAAAATCATTCTTAACCGAATCCAGGTACCTTCTCCTTGGTCTGCCCCGACTCCTCCAACCCTCCACTGCTGAACCCATGAGTCTCTTGGGTAACCTTGCTTCTCCCATGTGTGTAACATGACCCTACCATCTAAGCCTGTTCGCCCTGACTGCTACTTCTATAGAGTTCATTCCCAGTTTTTCTTTGATTTCCTCATTGTGGACACCCTCCTGCCATTGTTCCCATCTACTAGTACCTGCAATCATCCTAGATACTTTCATATCCGTAATCTCAACCTTGTTGATAAGGTAACCTGAATCCACCCAGCTTTTGCTCCCATACAACAAAGTTGGTCGAAAGATTGAAAGGTGCACAGATAACTTAGTCTTGGTACTGACTTCCTTCTCGCAGAAGAGAGTAGATCGCAGCTGAGCGCTCACTACAGTAGCTTTGCTACACCTTGCTTCCAGTTCTTTCACTATGTTGCCATCCTATGAGAATATACATCCTAAGTACTTGAAATCGTCCACCTGTTCTAACTTTGCTCCTCCTATTTGCCACTCAATCGGTTTATATTTCTTTCCCACTGACATTACTTTCGCTTTGGAGACGCTAATCTTCATACCATAGTCCTTACATTTCTGATCTAGCTCTGAAATATTACTTTACAAACTTTCAATCGAATCTGCCATCGCAACTAAGTCATCCGCATATGCAAGACTGCTTATTTTGTGTTCACATATCTTCTCACCCAGCCAGTCTATTGTTTTCAACATATGATCCATAAATAATATGAACTATAGTGGAGACAGGGTGCAGCCTTGTCTTAACCCTGAAACTACTCTGAACCATGAACTCAATTTACCGTCAACTCTAACTGCTGCCTGACAATCCATGTAAAGACCTTTAATTGATTGCAAAAGTTTGCCTCCTATTCCATAATCTCGTAGAACAGACAATAACTTCCTCCTAGGAACCCGGTCATATGCCTTTTCTAGATCTATAAAGCATAGATACAATTTCCCGTTCCACTCATAACACTTCTCCATTATTTGCTGTAAGCTAAAGATCTGGTCCTGACAACCTCTAAGAGGCCTAAACGCACACTGATTTTCATCCAATTGGTCCTTTCAACAATACCTGAGAAGATTTTACCCACAATGCTGATTAAAGAAATACCTCTGTAGTTGTTACAATCTTTTCTGTTTCCATGTTTAAAGATTGGTGTGATTACTGCTTTTGTTCAGTCTGATGGAACCTGTCGAGACACCCAAGCCATTTCAATTATCCTGTGTAGCCATTTAAGATCTGCCATTCCACTGTATTTGATGAGTTCTGACTTAATTTCATCCACCCCAGCTGCTTTATTGCACAGCAATCTATTGACCATTTTCTCCACTTCCTCAAATGTGATCCTATTTCCATCATCATTCCTATCCCATTCTACCTCGAAATCTGAAACATTACTGATCGTATTTTCACCCACATTGAGCAACTCTTCAAAATATTCCCTCCATCTGCCCAAGGCATCCACAGGATTCACCAGTAGTTTTCCTGACCTGTCCAAAAGACTTGTCATTTCCTTCTTACCCCCCTTTCGAAGACTGCTAATTACATTCCAGAATGGTTTTCCAGCAGCTTGACCCATAGTCTCCAACCTGTTTCCAAAGTCTTCCCAAGATTTCTTCTTGGATGCTGCAATTATCTGTTTGGCTTTGTTTCTTTCTTCAACATAAATTTCTCTGTCTACCTGAGTTCTAGTATGTAGCCATTTTTGATATGCCTTCTTTTTCCTTTTACAGGCTTCCTTGACTATGTCATTCCACCAAGCTGTTTGCTTCATCCTACTTTTACACACTACTGTTCCAAGACATTCTTTAGCCACTTCTAGTACTGTGTCCCTCTACCTTGTCCATTCCTTTTCCAATGACTGTAATTGACTACATTCAGCTAACTGGTACCTTTCTGAGATCGCTGTCATGTACTTGTGCCTGATTTCCTTATCCTGAAGTTTCTCCACTCTTATCCTCCTACATATATGGATCTGTCATCCTGCACTTTCAGTCTCACAACCCCAATTTCACTGCAGATTAAATAATAATCAGTGTCATCAAAGAATCCCCTGAATACACGTGTGTCCCTCATAGCCTTCCTGAATTCCTGATCTGTTATTAGATAGTCAATGACAGATCGGGTTCCCCTGCCTTCCCAAGTATACCGGTGAATGCTCTTATGTTTAAAAAAGGAGTTTGTGATTACTAAGCCCATACTGGCGCAGAAATCCAAGAGTTGTTTCCCGTTCCTGTTGGCCTCCATATCCTCTCCAAATTTACCCATAACCTTTTCATACCCTTCTGTTCGATTTCCAATCCTGGCATTAAAATCCCCCATGAGCAGAACACTGTCCTTGTCCTTTACTCTAACAACTACATCACTGAGTGCCTCATAAAAACTGTCCATCTTGTCTTGATCTGTCCCTTCACAATGCGAATATACTGACGCAATCCTAATTTTCTTGCTAGACACCGTCAAATCTATCCACATCAGTCGTTCGTTTACATACCTTATTGCAACTACGCTGGGTTCCATTTCTTTCCTGATGTAAAGCCCTACACCCAATTGTGCTATTCCTGCTTTGACTCCTGACAGGTAGACCTTGTATTCTCCCACTTCATCTTCTTTCTCACCCCTTGCCCGAATGTCACTAACAGCTAAACCGTCCAGCCCCATCTTACTTGCAGCCTCTGCCAGCTCTACCTTCTTCCCTGAGTAGCCCCCATTGATATTAATATCTCCCCATCTCATTACCATTTGTTTGCCAAGTCGTATCTTAGGAGTCCCTGGTTTGTCAGTTAGAGGTGGGACTCTGTTGCCTCCAAAGGTCTGAGGCATTTTGCTCTGATTGTTGCCTGCATCATATTTAAAGTACCAGGGAAGCAGGTTGCTAGCCTTACTTGCCCCGAGTCCCGTTGGGTTTTACCCCAAACAATTGAGGGACTAACCGGTGGATTTGGTAGTCTTTGCCGTATGAGCACAAAGGTTACCACGACTCAGAATATGTCCGAGATTCCCAGCCTTCTTCCAAAGTAACTGGTGTCCCGACTGTCAGGACCACTTACTTGGCCACTCATACGTTGCCTGTGATTCATGAACTAGGACATGACTACAGGAACCCACACCATGAAAGTTCACAGTAGGAACTAAATTGAATGATAGTGTTACTGAGTGCAATAATTGTACACTGACAGACTTTTCAATAAATCAGCATTAAAATCCCAAGCAACCACTATTTCCTTGTTTTTTACTATCTGATGGGACAGTAGAGCTTCCAGATTTTCTTTGAAGAGGTTAAAATTTCCTGAAGGTGATCTATATATATAGGCTACCTACGATTATAAAGGACTTACTATGAAATGCTACTTCTGTTGTACAAGCTTCTAAGTGCGGCCCTGAGCAAAAGTTATTAATATCAACATTCATGAAATCAAAACAGTTTCTGACAAATATGGCAACTCCTCCTTTCTCCATATTTTCTTTACAAAAATAAAAAGCTAACTTAAATCCTGTAATATTTAACATATCTATACCAGTGGTCACATGATGTTCAGAGGGGTAGATTATACCAATTGGTTTGCTCAGCTTTAATTCTTCATCACAAATAAGTAACTGCTTAAGCTTACCCCCTTAGTCCTCAGATATTCTGATACAATAGTGAAACTGATTTTGTGCACTGGCTGAATTACAACTGGATGAACATAATTTTTCTGCCAATTTTTATCTCTAGTTTCAATCAGAGACTGTCTGCATGAATTGTGTACATGAGCTGCTTCTTTTCGCAATATGAATGTCACATTCAGCCTGTATCTCTACATCTTTGGTTTCTGCCGTCCCTACACTAAAAAACTGCTTATCTGGCACTTGTAACCACTAGTAATTTACCATTTGTGACAGTGCTCCCCCCCCCCCCAAGTTACTTGCTATTAGCCCAGACTGTTTTCCCTTCCTTTTCCTGTTGAGGTGAAGGCCACGCCTAGTGCAGTCACACCTGTTTATAGAGTCAATGGGAACCACACTAATACGAGACCCCATATCTGGTCCAAGCAGCTCCTAACAGAAGAGTTTAAATGAGGCCAGTCATAGCGCCTCTGAACAGACACAAGCCCAACAACAGTATGTCTGAAGCTATCTTTACCAGGCCACTCTCAATTGAATAATAAGGGTTGCTATCTATGCTGTTGCCCACCCCACTCACTATTACCATAGTGTCTTCCTTTGTGAAGTCCTTACAAAGTGAACTTACATCCTCTATCACCTGACCCAGACTTGCACTAGGTTTAAAATGGCTTGTGACCTGGTAACTGGACCGTAGTTCATCCTGAAACAGTTGGCAAACACCTCTACCATGTGAACTACCTAAGAACAAAACTTTCTTCTTCTCCACAGCTTGTGCTGAAGTTTTACTTGTCAAAGTTTGTTGTGTCCTGTCTACTCCTAAATCTGTTTGTGGCTCATCAGTTTCCAACTGTGATAACAGATCAAACACAAGAACACAAGGCCTCACATAAGTCTGTGCATCTGAGAGGAGCTCACAAAATGTCATTGGACTGTTGTTGATCACCCACCCTGCAACTCGGATCTTGCTGCTTTTGACTTCCATCTGTTTGGCTCAATGCAATATGTACTCTTTTGGAAGCAGTACATGGATGATGGGGAGGTTATTAAAGCAGCACGATGTTGGCTCAGATGTCGACCAGTAGAGTGCTACCATGTGGTCATAGAGACCCTCCTAGTGAGGTGGCTTAAGGCTTCACACTGACTGGAGATTGTTGAAAAGTAGGGTTTTGTAGCCAAAATAGTGGGGAATAACACGGTGTAATTGGTTCCTGAATAAAACCAACCTGCCTTCGGAAAAATTGTTTCATTACTTACTGAACATCCCTTATAAGACCTTTCATCTTTGATAATTTCTGTGATACAGTTATGTATCGTCATGACAGAATTATACACATAAACTTATAAAAGACATAAACCTAAATGACAGGATTTTTTGCTAATACACTTTCACTATGTTTGTCCAGTACTGTATACTTTCAGAACAAATTAAATACAATTGGAGAGTTAAATCCTGCCCTCAGTCAGTGTCCAGTATCACAGACAAACAGAGAGTCAACTGGTACAGGTTTCAGATAGCAGGGAATGGAAGGGTAAAGGAAGGGAAGCAGGGAGGGGTGCAGGGCATTGAGGAGGGCATACAGTAGAGGAAGGGAGTGTAGGGGGTAGGTTGGGGGCGGAAGGTCAAGGTCAAAGGTCTGATGTAGTCTAGAATGCCCATAGCATACCTACTACTTCCAAAAAAATACAAATAATTGCTATTTTGTAACATACTTTGTAATTTTAAGTCTTTGTTTTGCAGAGTCTTTGCATGCAGATATGAGGCAAAAGCTTTCTCAAAATCTATATATCAGTGTGGCATTACATACTCATTATTTTGTGCTCTAATTAAGTTTCACTGTTTGTTGTAATAGTCTATGTGATATATCAAATCCTAAAGTAAAAATCTATCACAACTTAGAACAGTCGTGTGAGGACTGTGAACTAGAACTTGCCACAGGAATATCTTAGCTAAGTTGAAGTGTGCTTAAGAACAGCTTCCACAGCGATTTATTCAGTAAACAGCCCTGTTCCTTGTTAGTGGAGACCAGCTTTAAAACGTCGCGCTCTTGCTGCTCAATTCAGCCCGACAGGTACCACTGTGTTTATTCTTTCGGAAGCAGGCTTGCGATGAATATCAATGGGCTGAGATGCTGTCGGAGCCTACAGCAGCTGCTGAATGTTAAAGTAAAGGGGGAAGAAGGGAAATGAGATTAAACTTTACAGTCCAGTCGGCATCGAGCTTAATAAGAGCGGCGCATCAACTCGAGCAGAGGAAGGGTAGGAGTCGCCCGAGGCCTCCTTGAAGAAACCAGATTAGCACTCGTCTAAAGCGGAAATGTATATACATGGGCATGTAGTGTCTGTTGTGTCGGAACTGATACAATTCCTACTACAATCAACAATTTGCGAGTAGAGGGTTAATGGATGTGCGGTAAGTTGGAAATTTTAGTTGCTCACTGAGTGTCCGGATGGCCGAAGTCGTTAAGGCAACTGCGGTAAATCCCCGTTCGAGTCCCGGTGTGGCATAAATTTTCAATTTCCACCATGCATTTCCATAGCGCCCTGTGCGGCTGGAAGTCACTAGTTTCCCACCCACCCTTCACATTTGCTTCCCGTTCCACTATTTCATATACAAATTTATGATAACTACCAATTGCGAGAGTGAATTACGCCTATTAGCATTGCGAGCACTTGACGCGATAAGGAATGTACGTAAGCGGAACTGAAACGAATTTGTTATCATTCTAGTGACGATACGGACGTAAATTGAAAAATCTGCTGATGTCCGGGACTTCGGCAATGGCCAGATTTTTGTGGCCCGTCGTCTGCGAATGAGCATTACGGAAACGATGGAACTGGTCCAATGTTCGCGTGCTTCTGTCGTGAGCATCTGTGAGGAGTGGCTGAAGGCGGGGGAACAACAGAGTAGGCGATAAGCTGTTGGACGTTTACTCCTCATCGCTTTCCCAGTCTGCAAAGTGGGATAGGCGGCGATCTGTGGCATATCTAACGACAGAGTTCGATATTGGTGCAGGGACAAGTGTTTCGAAACACACCATTCAGCGCACATTGTTGAACGTGGGCTCTGCAGCAGATGACTCCTGCGTAATAGCAAGTTGTGCCTGGAGAAATACGACTTATGAGGTTCCCCAAGGCTCAATCTCAGGTCCACTATTGTTCATCATATATGTAAACCATCTTCAATCTAAAGTACACGATCAAAATTAGTTCTTTTTGCAGATGGCACTAGTATTGTAGTGAACCCAAGGATATATACAGAAACAGAGGAAATGGTAAACAAATATCTTAAAAGTGTCATTGAATGGCTTTCTACGAATAGCCTCACCCTTAATTTTGAAAAGAAACAACACGTTGAGTTCTTCACATCTAGGTGTGGGTACTACTTGAGTGAAGTGTAACGACCGATAAGGAACTAATAAAGAGGGCGGAAACTTCAAAATTCTTAACTGTCCATATAAATGGGAATTTAAAGTGGAAAAAGCACATTTTGGACCTTCTAATTCGACTTTTCGATAACGAGTCTCAGTGCCAGAATCGCCACTCTTGTTCCCAATCCCCTTCTGAAGCCAAACTGATCTTCACTCAGCACATCCCCCACCTTCACATGGTTTACTGCTGATCCTCGTTATCTAAAAGCAATTACAGAAAAATAAACCACCTTATATTGCCTTTGTAGACATGGAAAAGGCATTTGATAACGTTATCTGGCAAGGGATGCTCAGAGTGCTGAGGAAAAGTGGAATAAAGTATAAAGACATCAGTGTGATACTCAGTTTCTATGAGAATGAGGTGGCAGTGATTAGGAACTGTCACCATGAACAAGAATCAAATATTAGAAAAGGGGTAAGGCAAAGATGTGCTCCCTCTCCTCTTATATTGAATGCTTACATCCAGGAAGCTATAGACCAAGTTAGAGAAACTACTGAAGTGGGGATCAAAATTAATAGGCAGAAGATAGACATGCTACGTTATGCAGATGATATTGCTATATTCACGGAGACAAAAGAAGATCTAGAGGAAGTCCTCAGAACAATGGAAAAAATTCTATGCAATCAGATGGAATAAGAATAAACAAGAAAAAGACTAAAGTGATGGTATGTAGTACAGGAGCATTAAATGAACCTTTGAGAATGAGAATTGTAAGAGACGAGCTGGAAGTGATAGAAGAATTTACTTACTTGGGAAGCAAAATCACAAGAGATGGTAGAAGCTGGAAAGAAATTGCGACCACAATACAAAAGGCCAAAATTTCATTTAACCAGAGAAGGAACTTACCCACCAGCAACATCAGTCTGAAAATAAGGAAGCGTATCATGAAAGGTTTCGTTTGGAGTGTGGCCCTATATAGATGTGGAACTTGGACGATTGGAAGAGAAGAGAGAAGACGGCTAGAGACCCTGGAGATGTGGTGCTATAGAAGGATGATGAAGATCAACTGGAGAGACAAAGTAACAAATGGAGAGGTGCTTAGAAGAGTACAGGAAACCAGGTCTCTGTGGAGGCACACCCAAACAAGAAGAGACAAACTTATAGGGCATATCCTACGACACAACAACATCATTGGAACAATAGCAGAAGGAACTACTGAGGGAAGGAATCGGCGGGGGCGACCAAGCATATCATACATGCAACAGATCATGAATGACGTTGGATGTAAGACATACGTGGAAATGAAGAGGAAGGCAGACAGAAGAGAGGAATGGTGCTCTGCTCCAAACCAACCTCAGGGTTGAACACTAAAAGAGAAAAGAAGAATTCGACTTAGCTCAGCTTCATTCGCAGTTAGAACCATTTGGGGAGCAAAATAACTGATGATGGTCGAAGTAGAGAGGATAAAAAATGTAGACTGGCAATGGCAAGGAAAGCGTTTTTGAAGAAGAGAAATTTGTTAACATCGAGTCTAGATTTAAGTGTCAGGAAATCGTCTGCATCAAATCAGCAATTTAGGTACCACTGCTTCGTTTTGGTGAGGCGGTATGAGACGGTTCGCTTACGATGAATATGATTACGGAATTTTTTATCCTCGTAACGAGGAAATAGTTTATATTCACCATTTGAAAAACAACAAGTGAATACAGGAATGAGCTGATAGCAAATAAAAAATGATACAGGTTTTTCAATTCATGCAAATGTAACGAACAGTTCAGACAATACCTTAACATAGCACAGTACTTATTTTCACTCCCTGCCTACAATGCAAATTCTGAAAGAGTTTTGAGCTGACTATCGTTGCAGTGGAGAAGTGAGAGGTGTAGATGTTCTGTGAGGAGTGTTAAGTGTATTTTATTGATCTGTTCGTACTTCAGTAAATACAACTGTACTGATTTCTGTTCGTAGATACTAGGAAAACCTGAGCTGGTGAATGAAACTTCATCTTCAGAGAAATATGATAGCAGCATAGAATCGATAAGAACTAATTTCTGATGTTTTTTCAAAACTTTTTCTGTCGTGAATGTGTATGTGTTTCTGCATTCCGTTTCATGAATGTCACATTTTCTTAAAAAGTAAATTTCTGGAAGCTTAGGACATTATCCTTTACAGTTCTTCCTATTATCATTCGATTACCATTACTCATATCAGTAAAGGACACAGTTCCAAAGGAAGAGGAAACTATAGAGTTAAAAGCGATATTTACTGATAGATTAAAGGTCGTCCCACTTTTTTACCAACAAAATGTAGGAAAATTCCACTATTCTCCAAAGAGATTATGATCATCCTATCCTCGTATGCAGTATAAAGATAGGAGATTATTCTTATAATATTGGTGAGTGACCAAGGGAAACTAGACGGGGAAAATGTACTGTTGGTAAAGTTAGGTACACTCCTGGAAATGGAAAAAAGAACACATTGACACCGGTGTGTCAGACCCACCATACTTGCTCCGGACACTGCGAGAGGGCTGTACAAGCAATGATCACACGCACGGCACAGCGGACACACCAGGAACCCTGGTTGGCCGTCGAAAGGCGCTAGCTGCGCAGCATTTGTGCACCGCCGCCGTCAGTGTCAGCCAGATTGCCGTGGCATACGGAGCTCCATCGCAGTCTTTAACACTGGTAGCATGCCGCGACAGCGTGGACGTGAACCGTATGTGCAGTTGACGGACTTTGAGCGAGGGCGTATAGTGGGCATGCGGGAGGCCGGGTGGACGTACCTCCGAATTGCTCAACACGTGGGGCGTGAGGTCTCCACAGTAAATCGATGTTGTCGCCAGTGGTCGGCGGAAGGTGCACGTGCCCTTCGACCTGGGACCGGACCGCAGCGACGCACGGATGCACGCCAAGACCGTAGGATCCTACGCAGTGCCGTAGGGGACCGCACCGCCACTTCCCAGCAAATTAGGGTCACTGTTGCTCCTGGGGTATCGGCAACCGTCTCCATGAAGCTGGGCTACGGTCCCGCACACCGTTAGGCCGTCTTCCGCTCACGCCCCAACATCGTGCAGCCCACCTCCAGTGGTGTCGCGACAGGCGTGAATGGAGGGACGAATGGAGACGTGTCGTCTTCAGCGATGAGACGTGCAGGTGAGCGCCACAATCAGGACTGCATACGACCGAAGCACACAGGGCCAACACCCGGCATCATGGTGTGGGGAGCGATCTCCTACACTGGCCGTACACCACTGGTGATCGTCGAGGGGACACTGAATAGTGCACGGTACATCCAAACCGTCATCGAACCCATCGTTCTACCATTCCTAGACCGGCAAGGGAACTTGCTGTTTCAACAGGACAATGCACGTCCGCATGTATCCCGTGCCACCCAACGTGCTCTAGAAGGTGTAAGTCAACTACCCTGGCCAGCAAGATCTCCGGATCTGTCCCCCATTGAGCATGTTTGGGACTGGATGAAGCGTCGTCTCACGCGGTCTGCACGTCCAGCACGAACGCTGGTCCAACTGAGGCGCCAGGTGGAAATGGCATGGCAAGCCGTTCCACAGGACTACATCCAGCATCTCTACGATCGTCTCCATGGGAGAATAGCAGCCTGCATTGCTGCGAAAGGTGGATATACACTGTACTAGTGCCGACATTGTGCATGCTCTGTTGCCTGTGTCTATGTGCCTGTGGTTCTGTCAGTGTGATCATGTGATGTATCTGACCCCAGGAATGTGTCAATAAAGTTTCCCCTTCCTGGGAAAATGAATTCACGGTGTTCTTATTTCAATTTCCAGGAGTGTATTTGTAACGAGACACACGGTATCCGGATGTGCTGGTGGAGATGAAATTAATTGGCACTCGTGTGTGTGAGCAGTGACAACTTGGTGACAATCTACCGGAGCCTAAGAATGTCGAGCGCTGTCGCTGCTGCACCTGAAATACAATTTTAAACACGTGGTCTTGCGTTTGGGTTAGTATTCGGCAGTCGACAAGTCTCCTATTTAATATTGAAGATAATCAATTCTGAAGTGAAGTTAGTCAAGTAATATTGCTACACGTTGCTTGTAACGTGAGAATATAATTGAAATTACCTTACAGCTACATCCACGTTCTCATTTATAGTTTGATGTTTATAAGGAGAAAGAAGCTTAAGACGACGAACAGTTTAATTGTAGGCGAAAATAATTGGGACAAGACGTGATGATCGATTATTCCTTGGATTGTAAATAATCTCTTTGGAAAATGCAACATTTTTTCTCGCGCCAGTGAGGAAAATTAATCAGTATTTCGCAGTCAGACGATAGTTAACAAATTAAGTGACCATTAAATTTTTCCTAGGGTGCATTGCTGGTGATCACGCCTGGGTCGGACTTAACACACCGGTGTGCAATACTTAAGGACGAAGGTAATTTTTGCAATATGTGTCACTGCCAAGTAACAAGGCTCAACTAAACTTAGACCATACATAGAAATACCTGCTACAGTATAGTGCAGAAAATAACTGAAAGAAATACCCTTTGTGCCGAACAGAAATGACACTTTTATTCAAAGACAAATGTTACACTGAAGTTAGTGAGAAACACGATGGTATCCCGGCATGATTCTTAATAATGTGTATGATCAGTAGGGACGGCAACGCATGCACTGCAACGTGCTCCCATGCCAGTCACAAAGTCACAATTTTGGCAAAGAGTTGTTGTGGTAGGGCGTTTCATTCCTCCACCTTCGAGGTAGGCACTGCTGGATGGTCGTTGGTGCATGTGGAGGTGCTGAAGTATGTGTCCCTAACGCATCCTACACGTGTTCGATGGGGTTTAAGTCGACGGGAAGGGGCAGGCTTATCCATTCACCTGGTATCCTCTCATTTCTAGAGTATACATATTATGTATGCGGTGTTCGATGCGATCGCACATTGTCATGCATGAAAATGAAGCTAGGGCCGAATGCCCTCTGGAAAAACAGACAATGTGACGTCTCGCACAAGAGTGGACACCGCGTGAACTTCATCTTCATCTATAACTTACGATGTATGTCGGAAGGTACTTCTGGTATCATTATAATTTTTACACTTCCCTGTTCCATTTTCGAATGGTGGTGGGTGAGATGTCACTACTTGTTAACAGCTGGATACCTCCAAAATCCTAGCTGTCTCGAAGCCGGCGTAGCGTGCCCACGGTATTGTTCTTCTTCATAATGACTTAGAATTTACAATTTATGTCTTGAAAGAAATACGTGATATTCATCTCAACTGAATTATCCAATACCCCACACCATACTCAATGATCAAATGCGATATTTCCTATTTCAGTTTAAAAGATCACTTGCAATTTTACACAGGGAACAGTTCAGCAGTAGTGCGCGATTTGTGTTAAGTGTACAGAGCAAACAAAGTTTATTTCCTATTTCAGTTTAAAAGATCACTTGCAATTTTACACAGGGAACAGTTCAGCAGTAGTGCGCGATTTGTGTTAAGTGTACAGAGCAAACAAAGTTTATGATTTGTGTATGAGCGGGTAAACGATTCTGAATATCATACAATTCACTACTGAACTGAAATAACTACTCTTATGTTCTGGTAGACATCAGTACATATGTTACATAATATGGGGTATTACAGGAGGAATGGTTAATGTTCTCGGATATGACACAAGCGATCTTTCAAAGCAAAAGTGTCTAGTATACATGAGTTCTAAAATGCATACCTTAAGATGTATTATGACTTGTTCAGTAGAAATATGTTTCACAGTAACGCAGATGGAGGAATGCTCATAGCTCGTAAGGTGTGCATTTTAGAGCCCATATTTACGAGACTTTTTCTTCGAATGTTCGTTCCTGTCGTGTGGCGGAATACTGACCATTCTTCCCAAGACACCCTGCATTCCATAATCAAGCGGCTTGTTGCAGTTTACACAGACTTGTTCATGATTTACAAAAGTCTTCACAGTCCTATAATTTTCCGAGCAACAATTCCAGATGCAGATAACTTTTTGGTTATTAACACAGTGTAACATCAGTCATGCATTTCCTATAGACATATCTATACATTTATTAATTCGTAAGCACACTTTTCCACTTCTCTGTCCTTCGTAATGTCACAATTTCAGCAGCAAGAGTGGAAATAGGTGAACACCCACACAAAATATTTACACATTACATATACAAGAGAATTAAAGGTAAACGTTACTTCAGTCAAAATTTACAACAGTTTATACGTACAAATTACATTCAGTTTCATTAATTAATTTAATTATTTCAATTCGTAAACGATCTTTTTTTACTTACAGGTATACACACCAGATGTCACTATTAATTCTAAGTGCCGTATCATTTCTGAGGTATTTTCTTTTATAAACGACAGACGCCGTAGGAATATCGTCGCAGTTAATGTAGACGCAGTTAATGCAGACATTTTCGTCACCGTGGGAAGAATAACAGTTGGTAAGCCTCCTCCTGAGTTCTAATTTCCCTGATTTCCTCGTCGTGGATATTTCGTGATATGTAAAAATGTTCAAAAGTGTGTAAATTCCCAAGAGACCAAACTGCTGCTGTCATCGGTCCCTAGACTTACACACTGCTTAAACTAATTTAAACTAACTTATGCTAAGAACAACACACACATACACTCCCACGCCCGAGGGAATACTAGAACCTTCGGCGGGAGGGGCCGCGCAATACGTGACATGTCGCCCTAAACCACGCTGCCACTCAGCGCGCCTCGCGATATGTATGTGTGCTGCTTGAAGCTTCTCGACTGTATATTCCACGGAATTTCAACAGCAAACATCTCCATGCGTGCTCAACGAGCATTTGCGACTAGAATCTGCCGAGCATCAGCGTGATGCTCTCGCACTTACTAAACGAACCTATGACGAAATGCATCACTCTTTTTTGGATTTTCTCTCTTTTCTGTTAATCTAATACGGTAAAGGCCCAAGACTGACATGTGAAATAACCGACAATCGATCAACTGAGCATTTTACGAGGCACCTCTCTCATTGAAAAATTACAGTTCCTTACGATTCTTCCAATGAATCTCAATCTAGTATCTTCATTTCCTACTGCTAATTTTATATGTTCATTCGCCTTTAAGTAGTTCAACACTGTTACATCCTATATTTTAGACTTATTAGTGTAACCAGTGATTAAAATAGTGTAACTGGACAGTGATGGGTCTCCCCAGCTAGGTATGCACTGTTGTGTTCGACTTCGTACACAACCATAAGGGGAGGTAGGTTACAGAGTGGTGTGGCAACTGTCATCATAGGAAAGCTGGTCAGGTTAGTGAGCAGGTTAACACAATAAACAGAGGATTTACGTAACTTTTGTTTCTCTAAACAAAGCAACTCAGACAATAGCAACTAGTAGGAGACTCACTGTCCTAAGCGCGAACGAAGATGTCATAGTGTAGAGGCTCCAAACGCAAGTGCGGCTGGACAGCTGCCACCGGTCTTTCTGTATTGCAGCGGCAGACGGCACTCGTAGTACAGAGCTGTTGGAGTTGGGGCTCAGTGGACGTGCACCACTGGCTGCGCTAGATGTCGCGCGACCGTGGCATGCCCTGGGGTGGTACTGATACGTGGTACCACATGCACAGTAGATTACATTTATTTACGTCAACTGACAGCCTCTGCACTAATTATCGATGCTCTACAAGTGTTCAGCTTTAGCTATTCTGTTATCACTGTGAAGGACACAGAGATGTCAGATACTCATGTGAGGTAGCATTATCAGCGCCTCAGAGTTTGACAGGGGCCTCATTATGGGTCTTTAATTGGCTGGCAGCTCAAATTGTACAATATCCATATTTGCAGGGCATTTAGATGTGACAGTGTCCCAATGTTGAATTATATGGGAACATGAGGGCAGGTATACCCATTATAAATGTTCCAGTCGAACACGCCTAACAACCAGAACGGAGAATCGCTGTATTAGGCGCTTTTCACATCTACACCTGCTGTCCGAGAACGAGTAATGGGCTCCCTCCAATATTCTGTGGCACCCCACACCATTGTTTGGAGACTAGCAGCAGCCAGATCAGGGAATTACTGTCACATGCATAGGCGCCGTTAGCACCATAACACAAACAACAACATTTGGAGTGGTGCCATGACAGGGATGCATGGTCTGTTGATGAATGATGTCACATTGTGTTCACGTATGAATCACGGCTCTGCTCTAATGCCGACGACCATCGTCGGCCAGTATGGCCGCGAACTGTGGACAGGGCCCATTCTTCCAATATTTTGAAGAGGCATATCAGTGTTACTCTTGGCGTTATGGTGTCAGGAGTCATCGGTTATGACTTCATTTCACAACTGGTAGTGATGGAGGGGACTCTGATGGCAGAAGGATATGTCATGGATATCCTGCATTCCCATGTGTTACCTTTCAAGCTACAAATGTCCCTATGAAGTGTCTGCATGCTGATGAGGTACTGTAAAGGCCAGCAAGACCTCCATATCTGTCTCTAATAGAACGTCTACGGCCGGCCGGGCGGTTCTGGGCGCAACAATCAGGAGCCGAGCGACCGCTACGGTCGCAGGTTCGAATCCTGCCTCGGGTATGGATGTGTGTGATGTCCTTAGGTTAGTTAGGTTTAATTAGTTCTAAGTTCTAGGCGACTGAGGGCATCAGAAGTAAGGTCACAGAGTGCTCAGAACCATTTTTGAGAACGTTTACGGTACCAACTCGGGGGTCAACAGACCAGTATTCAGGATAACAAGGAGCAATTACAACAGTTGAAGGCCAGCCTACCTCCAGAGAGGATATGAAGGCTTTATGATACCCTTGCCAACTGAAGTTATGCAAGCATCCAAGTCAAAGGAGTCGCAACGTCATACTGATAAATTAGCCCATACTGTCAAATTCTTTGTTAATTTGTCATTTGTAAGGCAGTGTTTTTAGCGGATGTGGTTCGTATTCATATTATCACTGCAAATCCATTAGCAGTATAGAATACTCCTTGTATCATCACACCACAGTTCGAGGCAGGGCCCAAACTCACGACCTCCTCTTAACGAGGGATAATCACTGTTCTGAGTCCACTCCCTTGGACACTTTCTCCCGACGCTTTGTCTCTCTAGGTGATTTTGGCACTGTTCTCCTTTGTCAGCTGGCCTCTTACGAGTAATTTACATTTGTTAACAGCACACCATGGCACGTCCAGAACAGCCTCACCATCACTTTGTTTGTTGATGGTTGGGTCTACACCTTTTTCAGGGGTGGTTGATCGACGTATTTCCGCTGTTTGCTTTGCTTATTTGTGCTGTCGTCTTAGTGATACGCCCAGCAGTTGCACTTGTTGATTAGCTGGTTAGAGATGTCATCTGGGTTGGCGTGACACAATGTGCAACGTTACCGCTTCTGCTTAGGTGTGGTGGTCCTATTATATGGACGTGAGCAGTCATGGTAGGGAGCTGAGTGGTGCCCTTTGTAATGTTGAAAGAGTTGAGCAAGGTATCAAAAACCAATCCATGACTAATTTTCAATATTTGTGCCATAGGCTCAACTGTAATATGCCTATCTGCTACCATGGTGAGCTCCATGGTCCTTCAAAGCGACGGCCTGCCACTTGGTTGTCAATCATTCAGGTTTGTCTGACCATGTCATCGGAACCACGTGGGCCACCCAAGTACTGTGTCATAGGATGGTTCATTGTTGCTGTGCACTTAACTATCGTCTCAGCCCGGATTATTCAGTATTATTCCCTTCATTAGCACTGAACGAATTACTGGCTAATACTTCACTTTATCAATGGGCTACGCCATTTTCCTTTGGTTATGGTCCTGAGCCATGACTGAAGACATATGCCTGAAAACAAACAAAATTTTAATTTTGTTCAAAATGGTTCAAATGGCTCTGAGCACTATGGGACTTAACTGCTGTGGTCATCAGTCCCCTAGAACTTAGAACTACTTAAACCTAACTAACCTAAGGACATAACACACATTCATGCCCGAGGCAGGATTCGAACCTGCGACCGTAGCGGTCACGCGGCTCCAGACTGTAGCGCCCAGAACCGCTCGGACACTTCGGCCGGCTTTAATTTTGTAACTTCATATTTTGAATGTGATATTTAAAACTCTATGCCTACACCTTGTAGTGAGGTAGTATCACAGTAGAAGGCTTAATCATTCGACTAAGAAAAGTATTCGACTAAAAAAAGCCATGTGTTCCACACAGTGTACACACTGATGCGGCAGTCCACGAATTCCTCTCCTGTGCCAACCTCTTCATCTCAAAGTAGCACTTGCAACCTAACGTCCTCAAGTATATGTTGGATGTATTCAAATCTCTTTCTTCCTCTACATTTTTCGCCCTCTACAGCTCCCTCTAGTGTCATGGAAGCCATTCCCTGATGTCAAATCAGAAGTCCTATCATCCTGCCCCTTCTCCTTGTCAGTGTTTTCCACATATTCCTTTCCTCTCCGATTCTACGCAGAACCTCCTGGATCCTTACCTTGTCAGTCACCTAGTTTTCAACATTCATCTTTAGCTTCGTATCTCAAATGCTTCAACTGTCTTCTGTTCCGGTTTTCCCACAGTCCATGTTTCACTACCAAATAATGCTGCGCTCCATACTTATGTTCTCAGAAATACTGATTGTGAATATCGACTTTAAAACACTGAGCCATTACTATTTTAACATGTTCACACCTTCATGTACCACTACAGTGCTATATCTGGCCACTGAACGGCGCGGTAGCTCATGATAGATGCTCTAGTTGGGCAGAGATACTCCAATCGGCTGGCATGTACCACTTGGTGTCTCACAATACATTGCCATTGGACAGTGTGCACAACCTGTGGCCCATGTTAGAACATTGGGTAACGTGTACCACTGCCGGCTCACACTGAATCCTCCCACCTGACATCGTGTACCACCGGTGGCTCGCACTAGGTCCTCCCATTTGGCATCAAGTACCACTGGTGGCTCATTCCAGATCCTCCCATTGGCCAGCGTGTACTACTGATGGCTCACTCTAGATGTTCCTGTCTTATGATGTGTTCCACTGGTGGCTCTCGCTAGACCCTCCCATAGGACGTCGTTTACTAGTGGCACACCGCTACATTCTTCCATTAGGCTGCGTGTATCACTGGTGGCTCACAGTAAATAAATATAAACAAGTCCTTTATGAACGTTTTCACATGTGACGCCATCTCTTTCTCACCTTCACCCCTATGGGTAGTAAGGGTATTTTACTCCAACGCTATTTTTGTAGAAATAATGAGTCAAATGTAAACAAAATGAAATAGTTCCTGAGGCTCCTGAGCTGTTCTTCTATGGCTCCACCTTTTCATCTCCACCCTCCTCACACTCCATGGGAGGCAAGGTGGTTCTTACGACCACAGTCCTTCTTTTCAGGCAGTAAATGATATGTGTACCAAGTTTGGGTGGAATCGATCCTGTGGCTTATGACATGTGAAACATACATACATTTTTGGTATGTACAGGGGTTGGACAAAAATATGGAAACACCAAAAACACAGTCCATGCCTAATACGGTGTATGACACCACTGACATTGAAAACAGCTTCCTGTTGTCTCGGAATGGATAAATAAACGTCCTGAAGGAAATATTATACCTTTCTTCCTACAAAACATCGGCAAGTTCGGGTAGCGATGACGGATGTGCACAGCGATCACGCACCCTTCTTTCCAAGATAGACCACAAAGTCTCAACAATATTGTGATCTGGTAACTAAGTGGCCTGAGGAAATGCGACAATTCAAACATGTGTTCACAAAATAAGTCACGGACAACGCAGGCTGTGTGAACAGGGACCCCGGCGTCTTGGAACACAGCGTCACTGTTGGGACCATGGCATGAACCTGATCAGCTACAAGAGTCACCAAGTCTTTGGCAGTAAGGAGACCTTGCATGATATCGACGGGACCCATGGAATAGCACGATGTGGAAGCCCAAATCATCACCGAAACTCCACCAAATTTCACTCTTGGGACGTAAACTCGCCCCGAAGTTGGAAATAATGTGAAACACGACACATTTATTGCTTCGGCACCATGTTTTCCTATTACGGGCAGTTGAATCACTGATGTGTGGTTTCATGAATCCAGCCCTCCCTGGAAGTCCATGCTTATGGAGCTCCGTTTGTGTTGTCTTGGTGCTGACAGGATCCACGAGTGCGACATTCTGTTCTGCAGTCTTTTGCATCTGTCGTCCTCTTATTTTTCGTGACAGTCCTCTTCAATAACAGTCTGCCATGATCACTCTACACATGTTTTCGTCCGCGTTGTGACTTAGCGAATGGTATTTTTACGCTTTACCTCAATGTGGCATAAATCTTCGGTATCGTGTGTCTTGAAACACCAAACATTTCGACTGTCTTGGATATGTAAGTATCCACCATACGAACACTAACAATCGTCACTTACCTTCGACATAATGCACTCGAAACTACACTACTGGCCATTAATATTGCTACACCAAGAATAAATGCAGATGATAAACAGGTATTCATTGGACAAATATATTACACTAGAACTGACATGTGATTACATTTTCACGCAATTTTGGTGCATAGATCCTGAGAAATCAGTACCCAGAAGAACCACCTCTGGCCCTAATAATGGCCTTGATACGCCTGGGCATTGAGTCAAACAGAGCTTGGATGGCGTGTACAACAGGTACAGCTGCCCATGCAGCTTCAACAAGATACCACAGTTCATCAAGAGTAGTGACTGACGCATTGTGACGAGCCAGTTGCTCGGCCACCAATGACCAGACATTTCAATCGGTGAGAGATCTGGAGAATGTGCTGGCCAGGGCAGCAGTCGAACATTATCTGTATCCAGAAAGGCCCGTACAGGACCTGCAACATGCAGTCGTGCATTATCCTACTGAAATGCAGGGTTTCAGAGGGATCGAATGAAGGGTATAGCCACGGGTCGTAACACATCTAAAATGTAACGTCCACTGTTCAAAATGCCGTCAATGCGAACAAGAGGTGACCGAGGCGTGTAACCAATTCCATCACGCCAGTATGGCGATGACAAATAAACGCTTCCGATGTGCGTTCACCGCGATGTCGCCAAACACGATGCTGTAAACAGAACCTGGATTCATCCGAAAAAAATGACGTTTTGCCATTCGTGCTCCCAGGTTCGTCGTTGAGTACACCATCGCAGGCGCTCCTGTCTGTGATGCAGCGTGAAGGGTAATCGCAGCCATGGTCTTCGAGCTGATAGTCCGTGTTGCTGCAAACGTCGTCGAACTGTTCGTGCAAATGGTTGTTGTCTTGCAAACGTCCCCATCTGTTGACTCAGGGATCGAGACGTGGCTGCACGATCAGTTACAGCCATGTAGATAAGATGCCTGTCATCTCGACAGCTAGTGATACGAGGCCGTTGGGATCCAGCACGGCGTTCCGTATTACCCTCCTGAATCCACCGATTCTATATTCTGCTAACAGTCACTCGATCTCGACCAACGCGTGCAGCAATGTCGCGATACGATAAATAGCAATCGCGATAGGCCACAATCCGACCTTTATCAAAGTCGGAAACGTGATGGTCCGCATTTCTCCTCCTTACAAGAGGCATCACAACAACGTTTCACCAGGCAACGCCGGTCAGCTGCTGTTTGTGTATGAGAAATCGGTTGGAAACTTTCCTGATGTCAGCACGTTGTAGCTGTCGCCACCGGCGGCAACCTTATGTGAATGCTCTGAAAAGCTAATCATTTGCATATCACCGCATCTTCTTCCTGTCGGTTAAATTTCGCGTCTGTAGCACATCATCTTCGTGGTGTAGCAATTTTTATGGCCGGTAGTGTATTCTGTTCTGGCCACGACTGACACTTGCAACGTATTGAGGGCACCACGCAGACGACGTTAGTGGTGAATTATAATAGCGCAAATTGCAGGTATGGCTAGCATCTGCATTTATCTTCAAGCACGCATTTCTTGCGGTGGTTCTATAGTTTTGTGCAACCCCTGCATGTATAATTGCAGAAAAAGTTAGTATACTCTTTTAGAGATTCCTAATTCACTCAAGACTTATTATTGGAACAGTGTGTATGGTGTACATGACATGATTACAGTTACAGATTAACAACATAAGCGGTTCTACGGTACCGAATATTGACCCGTTGTGAAACACCGATGTTAGTACGTAGTGTAACCTCCACGGGCGTCAATGCACGCGTTGATTCTGACAACCAGGCGATTCTACAGGTTGCGAATATTGTCCTGGTATACGCTATGCCGCGCCTGGTCGACCTGTTCAAGTAGCTCCGTAAGAGTTAGCTGCAAAGCCGCGCGTCGCATCATATCTCACATGTGATTGATAGGAGACAAGTCCGGAGATCGTGCTGGCCAGAGAAGTTGCTGCCCGTCTTGCAGAGCGCGTTGAGTTTCACAGGCAGCTTGTGGGCGAACAGTATCCCCTTGGAACAACACATCAACTTCTGGTTGCATTAACGGCAAAAGAACGGGTCTAACAACATTCTGTAATATCGAGCGCTGGCTGGAAGCTATTTCTAGTTACACAGAAGACAGATATGACTATTTGTATGGAAAGATAAGACACAGAAAAAAGTTCTATGGGTTATCTTTCCGTACAAATAGTTAGGTCTGTCTTCTGTATGTCTAGAAATAGCTTCCAGACGGATGACTCACGTTATAAGGCACTCATTATACCTGGTACACCAGCAGTTGATAGACTATTCTGTTTCTGTTATTTGTTGAATTTTGTACATACCTCATGTAAATTTTTGCTAACGTGATGTTTAAAATAATGTAGTTTGTCTGTTGATATGCCATGTACTCTAATATTTTATGTCCATTAGTATGCCCTTAATGTAGTCTTTGATCGTGACTGTTTTTATACATTACATTAACTAAGTCTGACACGCCTGTGGTATGTGAAACGTGCCTGTGATATGTGCTTTCGCGAGTCTTAAAGTCTTCGGATGAATGTGAATCTGTGAAAAAAATTACCAGCTACTGTTACTTTACCATGTGGATGTAAGATATTTGTGCAGCAGCGTTTATCTTAACACTTTGCCATCCGCACGTCTCGTACAAATTTATCCGCTTGGCGCCGGCAGCGCTAATTCGGATTACTTGGCTTGTCGCCGGCCGTTCTTGACATTATCGGGAGATTATGAATTGTCAAGTTTACTAATCTCATCGTTAGTTCTCATAAGTTCTCCACTCTGTTCCCCTAATTTCACGAAATTTCAATGATATACGTAAATAGATACAAAATTTATTTGTCTCACTTATTTGTTTGTTTACACTGTCTTTGGTACTTAGTATTTCTCTTCCATATGATACGCAGCAGGCTGGCCGGAGTGGCCGTGAAGTTCTAGGCGCTACAGTCTGGAGCCGAGCGACCTCTACGGTCGCAGGTTCGAATCCTGTCTCGGGCACGGATGTGTGTGGTGTCCTTAGGTTAGTTAGGTTTAATTAGTTCTAAGTTCTAGGCGACTGATGACCTCAGAAGTTAAGTCGCATAGTGTGCAGAGCCATTTGAACCATTTGATACACAGCAAAACTGTCTCCAAGAAGTAACGCAACTCCACAAGATTCGCACATTAAATTTGTTGTTATTTTTTTGTTTTGTTTTGTTTTTGGAACATACACGGCAGTTTCTTCGTTTTCGTTTACTCGTTTCAGAAATATGTAGGCCTATAAGTTGGTGTTGTTTTATGTGACCGGAAAGTCTATCAACCAGATCAAGATGAGACGTACATGATGTAGTGGCAACCTTCAAGATTTGCTCCGCTTATTCATCGTAGATAATGGTATCGTCGCTTTCGTCTTCCATGATGAAAGGGCACAAGTACTTATACAGACAAGAAAAACTTGTTGACTTGTGCAACTTATTGTTACCTAAACAAAACACCAACAGAATCCAAAAGATACTAAAGTGCTGTCGCCGGCCACTGCTCGACACTATGCTCACGACACCACTGTGGTGTCGCCGGCCACTGAGCGATACTATGCACACGGCACCACTGCCGTTGACCGCTATTTCGCGCAAGACACCACTGTGGTGTCGCCGGACGGCAAAGTGTTGTGTGTGAAATCTTATGGGACTTAATTGCTAAGGTCACCAGTCCCTAAGCTTGCACACTACTCCACCTAAATCATCCTAAGGACAAACACACACAGCCATGCCCGAGGGAGGAGTCGAACCTCCGCCAGGATCAGCCGCACAGTCCATGACTGCAGCGCCTTAAACCGCTCGGCTAATCCCGCGTGGCGGCAGTGTGTTAATGTTAGGTGTGTAAAGTATTATTTATAAATGGCGATGTATGCAGACATTATAGCGCTTTTTCATGTTGCTTTTACAGGTGGCTGACAATGAAAAGTAGTGGAAATTAGCTAAGCAACCGATTAAATGAAAATCGTATTACATTACGGACCATGTTTACGTTTACTAAAAAAAATGGTTCAAATGGCTCTGAGCACTATGGCACTTAAAAGCTGAGGTCATCAGTCCCCTAGAACTTAGAACTATCGTAGCCGTCGGGCGGTTCCAGACTGAAGCGCCTAGAACCGCTCGGCCACTAGGCCGGCTAGGTTTACTAAACATCTGGAGATTGTGGACCCCCATAAATACAAAATTTTGCTATCAGTGCAGCTACTATCCCCCAGATGACATATGACGTCATCGGATCAAGATCGACGTCGTCTCGTCTTTCCAGGTGTACATATTTCTTCCTGCAGTGTTGATAACTTTAGTGATAGGGTGGGAGCATTTAATGTGGGGGTGTCGGGATAGCATGACTTAGTGGTGCTGTCATCAGTTTGGCTGGAGGATGCTGCCTGGGCAAGTATCCACTGCCCGAGGCCAGGAGCGGCCCCTTTGCGCTGCCGCCTGCTGCATAATGCACGTCGCGTACCGCCACTGAGGCCGGCCTTCCGCGGAAGCAGAAAGGAGAGGAACGCACAGTACCGCGGAGGCGGACACTGTGTCGGCTTCTCTTACCTGAGGCTGCCAAGCCACCGCCGTCCCGTCCGCTATGGGAGGCTGCCTCTCTGATAGATTGGAGATAAAACGAATCGTAGCTTCTCCTTATGCCGTGTTTTTAAAGGGGACCAATAAGTGCCACGACCAAGTCAGAAGTATGACAAAATTATGTTAATATTGGTTTGCTGCAAAATTCTTGAATATAATCCAAGTTCGACCACACCGAATTTTTCTAGAGAGAAAAACTTGTGCCCAAAAATCGGTACGGGTTTAAATAGCATCGCTTTTGTCAAACTCAGCTTTCCCTTGTCTCTCCGGATATCCTGCAAACCGTGGCTGAAGAGCAACGGGAATTTTCCATATTCCTAGGTTTCCGGAAAGTGTTTGACACTGTGCCACACAGTAGAATTACTACATCATAGTACAGAAGGCAGCTGACAAAAGGACGCAATGACACGATCAGGCCGGCCTTCGTGGCCGAGCGGTTCTAGGCGCTTCAGTCCGGAACCGCGCTGCTGCTACGGTCGCAGGTTCGAATCCTGCCTAGGGCATGGATGTGTGTGATGTCCGTAGGTTAGTTAGCTTTCAGTAGTTCTAAGTCTTGGGGACTGATGACCTCAGATGTTAAGTCCCATAGTGCTCAGAGCCGTTGAACAGTTTTGCCACGAACAGAAATGATACTTTTATTGGTTCAAAATGGTTCAAACGGCTCTGAGCACTATGGGACTTAACATCTGAGGTCATCAGTTCCCTATAACTTAGAACTACTTAAACATAACTAACCTAAGGACATCACACACATCCATGCCCGAGGCAGGATTCGAACCTGCGACCGTAGTTGTCGCACGGTTCCAGACTGTAGCGCCTAGAACCGCTCGGCCACTCTGGCCGGCCGATACCTCTATTCAAAGACAATAAATACACTGAAGTCAGCGTCGTTCATAATGGCCTTCGGCACACCAAAGAAGGGGACATGTTTCTTAACAGGGTATGTGACCACCACGGTCAACAATTCATGCTCTGCAACGTGCTCCAACGTTAGACACAACACTGGTAAGAAGTTCTCCACCTGCACGGTTGTCTATTGCAGAATGGTTAGTCCTTGTGGGCGTGCTACAATACGTCTCTCGAACGCATCCCACACGTGCTCGATGGGATTAAAGTCAGTGGAAAGGGTTGCCCCGTCCATTCGCTGAATATCTTCTCATTCCAAGAGGTCCTCCACCTGCCCTGTTCCATGTGGTCGCACATTGTAATCCATAAAAAGGAAGTCAGAGGCGAGTAAATCCCTGAGAAGACACAGAGGGGGAGGGGATATAGCGTCACAAAACGCTGACTGGTGAGCGTATCGTCTTCAGACATTTGAAGGTCGATACGCCCATGCATCATTATACCACCCACACTTTAACATGTGGATCAGCAAAACCATCATGTTCGACAACGTTCTAGGTTTCGCTACGTATCCTTATATGTTTCAAAACGTCGTAAAAACGGAACCACTGCTCAGAATGAAAAAAAAAACAACAACTTAGGAACACAGCTGTTCTTCAGTTTGTGTCAGAGATGCCCAACGTCACTGTCCCCATGAAGGATCGCTCGCTGCTGGTACAGCTCATTAAGAAAAACGGTTACTGTGCGCCAATAGCCCTGCAGAAGTTCTGGGCACTCATGGGTATGAAAAAAGGCATTGGTCCCATGTTTGCTAAGGGTCTGGAGAGTATGATTACAAAATTCGAAATGACTAGATATTTTGCAGCGCATTGTCGCAGAGGGAGGGAAGCAGTTGATCCGACGTCTGTCAGAGATGTGGCTATAGCATTACCCCGAGGGGTCAAGCGGTTGTGTGCAAACATGCAGTATACGTGGAATCACCCGAACTTTGGACTTGACTGCGAGCACGGTGCATAACATCCTACGAAAAAACCTGCACTGCTATCTATACAAAGGCACCCGTGTTCAAGAGTTGCTTCCTGCTGATCTGGCATCAAGCAAACGTGCGTTCTGAAACTTCTTCCTCGCATGAAAGTGGGCAATGAAAAGTCATGGAACATTTTGTGGACGGACGAAGCACATTCCCATCTCCAAGGATATGTAAATGCGCAGTACTGCCGAATATGGAGGATGGAAAATCTGCAGGCACATCAACCGGCACCAGTTCACTCTGTGAAAGTACCTGTGTGGTGCGGGCTGTCGGCATCGTTTATCGTATGGCCGTATTTTTTCTAAATGACTCTGTAGGTCCTCTTCCCTGTGATATCACTGGTAAAGGCACGACAGACTTTTGGATGTGTGGATAGGATCAGTTTTACGCAAGATGACGCTCCTCAGTACACTGCACGGACAGTAAAGCGGCTGCTGCAGAGACGTTTTTGGGAATGTTAGAATTATCAGCCTGGCCTACACATCACCTGTTTTTGATCTGTGTGACATCTGGCTGTGGGGTTCTCTGAATCATGTTGTGTTCAGTGCTCCAGTTACGAACGTACTTAAATTGAAGGCACGTTTTGCACAAACCATTCTGAACGTGACATCGAGACACTCCGATCTTTGCGGAAAGTGCTGCTTCTCGTCTGCAACTAGTAACGGCAAACGGTGGAGAGCGTACTGAACATGTCTTATGCCAGTCTCACAACAGTTAAAAACCCCTTGTCATTTTGCTTTATACGATGATATGATAATGATAATTATGAACAGATTTTTCCTCCCGAGCCGGCAGGTGTGGCCGAGTGGTTCTAGGCGCTTCAGTCTGGAACCGCGGGGCCATTACGGTCGCAGGTTCAAATCCTGCCTCGGGCATGGATGTGTGGGATGTCCTTAGGTTAGTTAGGTTTAAGTAGTTCTAAGTTCTAGGGGACTGATGACCTCAGATGTTAAGTCCCATAGTGCTCAGAGCCATTGAACCATTTTTTTCCTCCCGATATGATACGACCTTGCCATGGTAATTGAACTTACCTAATTAACAATGCCACAGCTGTTGACTGCGGAACTTGTGCAGTCATGCGCACTGAACCATAGCCGCCGCGTCTGCAGCTCGCGGTCTAGTGGCTTTATTTAGATCACGGGGTCCCGGGTTCAATTCGCACCCGGTTCGGGGATTTTCTCCGCCCGGGACTCGGTGCTTGTGCTGTCCTCATCATCATTCGGGTAGTGTCGATACTGGAAATGGAAAGACTGAAGCTTGTATGGGCGCTAATGAGCACGATGTTGAGCCCCCCACAACCCATCATCATCATTAAACCATAGCCGTCGTATTACAACTCCCCCATCATTTGTAGACAACGCCATTTACGTTAAGATGCTTACGGTGCCCTCTATTGGTAAGAAATTTCGTTAAGTCTTTTTTCTTTTTGTACCATGGTGTCTCCCCCTGCGTCAATAATATGCTGTTGAACTCTGACGTCATTACGAGCAGTGGATATCTGTCCTCTGTCCCCCCCCCCCCTCTCTCTCTTATATATATATATATATATATATATATATATATATATATATATATATATATATATATATATATATATATGGTGTTACAAAAAGGTACAGCCAAACTTTCAGGAAACATTCCTCACACACAAAGAAAGAAAATATCTTATGTGGACATGTGTCCGGAAACTCTTACTTTCCATGTTTGTGGTCAGTTTATTACTTCTCTTCAAATCACATTCGTCATGGAATGGAAACACACAGCAACAGAACGTACCAGCATGACTTCAAACACTTTGTAACAGGAAATGTTCAAAATGTCCTCCGTTAGCGAGGATACATGCATTCACCCTCCGTCGCATGGAATCGCTGATGCAGCCCTGGAGAATGGCGTACTGTACCACAGCCGTTCACAATACGAGCACGAAGAGTCTGTACATTTGGTACCGGGGTTGCGTAGTACAAGATCTTTGAAATGCCCCCATAAATGAAAGTCAAGAGGGTCGAGGTCAGGAGAGCGTGGAGGCCATGGAATTGGTCCGCCTCTAACAATCCATCGGTCACCGAATCTGTTGTTGAGAATCGTACGAAAACTTCAACTGAAATGTGCAGGAGCTCCATCGTGCATGAACAACATGTTGTGTCGTACTTGTAAAGGCACATGTTCTACCAGCACAGGTAGAGTATCCCATATGAAATCATGATAACGCGCTCCATTGAGCGTAGGTGGACGAAACTAAAATGAGCTCTAACATGGAAATTAAGCGTTTCCGGACACATGTCCACATAACATCTTTTCTTTATTTGTGTGTGGGGAATGTTTCCTGAAAGTTTGGCCGTACCTTTTTGTAACACCCTGTATATAAAACATCGCAAAAGAAAGACGCTAGCAGCGCCACTAAGAGGATACAAATCAGATTTGTTTTAAATACACGCATTAGTTTGCTTTGAGATTCGACGTGATGAGTTGATATTAGTGAAGAATGCCTTTAACGCGACAAAGATGCTATTATCAGAACCCTGAGTTTGAACGAGGTCGTGTAATAGGGCTACTAGAAGCTGGATGATCCATCTGTGATACTGCAGAAAGACTTGGCAGGAATATAGCCACTGTACGTGACTGCTGGAAGCAGAGGTCACGAGAATAGACATTGCGAGAAGACCAGACTCCGGACAGCCACATGTTACTGCTGAGAGGGAAGATCGTGGTATTCGGCGTATGGCTCTGGCGCATCATACTGTATCCGCAGCAGTAATTTGAGCATCAGTTGGCGCCACAGTGACTCAACGAAATGTCACAAATCGATTGCTTCACGGATAGCTCGGTGCCAGAGGTTCTGTTCCGTGCATTCCACTGACACCGAACTACCGCCAGTTGCGACTTCAGTGTCGTCAAACGAGAGTTAACTGAGGAGCAGATTGGTGGTCTGCTGTATTTTATGGTGAAAACTCATGCTGTGTCGGTGCCAGTGATGGTCGTGGATTGATTAGAAGGGGGTCAGTTCAGGGCCTGTAACCACTCTGCCTGCGTGCTAGACGCACTGGACCTACACCTGGAATTATGATCTGGTGTGCGATTTCGTATGACAGCAGGAGCACTCTCATCGTTATCCCACTCACCCTGACTGAAAATCGTTCGTCAGTCTGATCATTCGACCTGTTGAGCTGTCATTCATACAAAACATTCCAGGGGGTGCTTTCCAATAGGATAACGCTCGCCCATATACCGCTATTGTAACCCAACATGCTATACAGAAAGTCGACATGTGGCCTTGACCTACTCTATCAGCAGATCTATCTCCAAACGAGCACATATGGGATGTTATCGGACAACTGCTGCACCATCCACTACCAGCATTAACCTTTTCTGTATCGACCGCCAGCCATGGAACTCCGTCTCACAAACTGACATCTGGCACCTGTAAAACGCTAAGCATGCACGATTGCATGCTTGAATTCAACATTTTGTAGGTTGCATCGGTTGTTAATGGCAACGGCCTTGCCGCAATTAATACACCGGTTCCCGTCAGATCACCGAAGTTAAGCACTGTCGGGCGTGGATGGGCGACCATCCGGGTTGCCATGCGTTACTGCCATTTTTAGGGGTGCCCTCAGCCTCGTGATGCCAATTGAGGAGCTACTCGACCGAATAGTAGCGGCTCTGGTCAAAGAAAACCACCATAACGACCGGTAGAGCGGTGTGCTGACCACACACCCATACTACGTGCATCCTCAGTTGGGGATGACATGGCGGTCGGATGGTCCCGATGGGCCACTTGTGGCCCTTAGACGGAGTGCTTTTTTCGGTTATTAATGTAACAGAATTTTACATTACAGTGACTCATACGGTGCTTACATAACTTGTAATCTTGCTTTGTTAAATATGTTAAGTAGACAGATGTATTCCCGAAATTTCGTTGCTCTACACTATTTTTCGCTGACAACGTTTTTCCGTTAGTGTATACACAGAGGGAGGTAGTTGAGGCGCTCTTCCCGAAATATATCCAGAACGAATAAATGTAGTGATTTGCAATTTTAGCCAAGTTATAGCGGACAATATGGCAAACTTCCTGACGTTCGCAGGTAATTTTTATCGTTTATACTCGACGAATTGCGTCAACCACTATGTACGTTTTTCTGTGACGTTTGAAAGAAGCTTATAAGAGAACTTTGACGACAGCATTTCAAATAGTATCAAGATAACAGCGTCGGAAACCACTGTCCCGTAGTCAGAAGAGGTTGCTCAAACGTCTTCCCTGTTATACCAAATGTATGCAAATGTAATTTGGGTGTGGTTCTTGCGTTTACCAGCGTACTTGAAGCCCTTCAGTATGTGCTCTGCTGTTGTGGCAATCAGATAATTCGTTCGTAAAGCTGTTGAGATATTCTCAATGTGTACTACAGTCGAAAGAATGTAGTTGCATTCTGAAGAGTACACAGATCATGCCAAGCGCTCACGATCTGCCTTTGCAAAAATTATAAACAAACATTCTAGAAACTGGGTGTGTGGGCAATAACATCCTTCAATTAAAAAGAAGAGCAACTGATGGAAGAAATGAAAATAATATTTTAGCAGCAGTAACACCCAATGCGAATGTCATTAAAAGGCATCTCTGAAGTACGAAAGGAATCAACCAAACAAATGTACTACGAACACAACATACCGTGGCATTTCACTCAGTTCACATTTCGCTGCATCTACAAAATCATCGTTTACAAACCATGTTCAACTCAGTCTTCGCGATTTGCACTGATTGTTAGCTGACAATACACTCTGACTCTAAGAAGTGGATAAAAACAACGCTCTTGTTCTATCAAAATCTGGTACCGGATTTTCAAGACCTGCATGGGAATCTAAAGACACTCAGTTGTCTCGAGTTCCTAAGATAAACTGCTGCCACAGTAATTGAAGAACATCCCACTGAACATGAGGCAGTCAGTGTCACATCAACATGACGGATCTCGGGAGTATTCTTCTCGAGGCTACATATTTAAATGATTTGCATTGCCAGATCACAGGTTAATTAAGCGCTGGATGTTGTTGTTGTTGTTGTTGTGGTCTTCAGTCCTGAGACTGGTTTGATGCAGCTTTCCATGCTACTCTATCCTGTGCAAGCTTCTTCATCTCCCAGTACCTACTGCAACCTACATCCTTCTGAATCTGCTTAGTGTAGTCATCTCTTGGTCTCCCTCTACGATTTTTACCCTCCACGCTGCCCACCAATACTAAAATGGTGATCCCTTGATGCCTCAGAACATGTCCTACCAACCGATCCCTTCTTCTGATCAAGTTCTGCCACAAACTTCTCTTCTCCCCAATCGTATTCAATACTTCCTCATTAATTATGTGATCTAACAATCTAATCTTCAGCATTCTTCTGTAGCACCACATTTCGAAAGCTTCTATTCTCTTCTTGTCCAAACTATTTATCGTCCATGTTTCACTTCCACACAAGGCTACACTCCATACAAATACTTTCAGAAATGACTTCTTGACACTTAAATCTATACTCGATGTTAACAAATTTCTCTTTTTCAGAAACGCTTTCCTTCCCATTGCCAGTCTACATTTTATATCCTCTCTACTTCGACCATAATCAGTTATTTTTCTCCCCAAATAGCAAAACTTCTTTACTACTTTAAGTGTCTCATTTCCTAATCTTATTCCCTCAGCATCACCCGACTTAATTCGACTATATTCCATTATCTTCGTTTTGCTTTTGTTGATGTTCATCTTTTACCCTCCTTTCAAGACACTGTCCATTCCGTTCAACTGCTCTTCCAAGTCCCTTGCTGTCTCTGACAGAATTACAATGTCATCGGCGAACCTCAAAGTTTTTATTTCTCTTCCACGGATTTTAATACCTATTCCGAACTTTTCTTTTCTTTCCTTTATTGCTTGCTTAATATACATATAGAATAACATTGTGGATAAGCTACAACCCTGTCTCACTCCCTTCCCAACCACTGCTTCTCTTTCATGGACCTCAACCCTTGTAACTGCCATCTGCTTTCTGTACAAATTGTAAATAGCCTTTCGCTCCCTGTATTTTACCCCTGTCACCTTCAGAATTTGAAAGAGAGTATTCCAGTCAACATTGTCAAAAGCTTTCTCTAAGTCTACAAATGCTAGAATCGTAGGTTTGCCCTTCCTTAATCTAGCTTCTAAGATAAGTCGTAGGGTCAGTATTGCCTCACGTGTTCCAACATTTCTACAGAATTCAAACTGATCTTCCCCGAGGTCGGCTTCTACTAGTTTTTCCATTCGTCTGTAAAGAATTCGCGTTAGTATGTTGCAGCTGTGACTTATTAAACTGAAAGTTCGGTAATTTTCACACCTGTCAACACCTGCTTTCTTTGGGATTGGAATTATAATATTCTTCTTAAAGTCTGAGGGTATTTCGCCTGTTTCATACATCTTGCTCACCAGATGGTAGAGTTTTGTCATGACTGGCTCTCCCAAGGCCGTCAGTAGTTCCAGTGGAATGTTGTCTACTCCGAGGACCTTGTTTCGACTCAGGTCTTTCAGTGCTCTGTCAAACTCTTCACGCAGTATCATATCTCCCATTTCATCTTCATCTATATCCCCTTCCGTTTCCATAATATTGTCCTCAAGTACATCGCCCTTGTATAGACCCTCTATATACTACTTCCACCTTTCTGCATTCCCTTCTTTGCTTAGAACTGGGTTTCCATCTGAGCTCTTGATGTCCGTACAAGTGGTTCTCTTATCTCCAAAGGTCTCATTAATTTTCCTGTAGGCAGTATCTATCTTACCCCTAGTTAGATAAGCCTCTACATCCTTACATTTGTCCTCTAGCCATCCCTGCTTAGCCAATTTGCACTTCCTGTCGATCTCACTTTTGAGACGTCTGTATTCCTTTTTGTCTGTTTCATTTACTGCATTTTTATGTTTTCTCCTTTCATCAATTAAATTCAAGATTTCTACTGTTACCCAAGGATTTCTACTAGCCCTCGTCTTTTTACCTACTTGATCCTCTGCTGCCTTCACTACTTCATCCCTCAAAGCTACCCGTTCTTCTTCTGCTGTATTTCTTTCCCCCATTCCTGTCAATTGCTCCCTTATGCTCTCCCTGAAAGTATGTACAATCTCTGGTTCTTTTAGTTTATCCAGGTCCCATCTCCTTAATTTCCCACATTTTTGCAGTTTCTTCAGTTTTAATCTACAGGTCATAACCAATAGATTGTGGTCAGAGTCCACATCTGCCCCTGGAAATGTCTTAAAATTTAAAACCTGGTTCCTAAATCTCTGTCTTACCATTATATAATCTATCTGATACCTTTTAGTATCTCCAGGGTTCTTCCATGTATACAACCTTCTTTCATGATTCTTGAACCAAGTGTTAGCTATGATTAAGTTGTGCTCCGTGCAAAATTCTACCAGGCGGCTTCTTCTTTCATTTCTTTCCCCTAATCCATATTTACCTACTATGTTTTCTTCTCTTCCTTTTCCTACTCACGAATTCCAGTCGCCCATGACTATTAAATTTTCATCTCCCTTCACTATCTGATTAATTTCTTTTATTTCATCATACATTTCTTCAATTTCTTCGTCATCTGCAGAGCTAATTGGCATATACACTTGTACTACTGTAGTAGGTGTGGGCTTCGTATCTATCTTGGCCACAATAATACGTTCACTATGCTGTTTGTAGTAGCTTACCCGCATTCCTAATTTCCTATTCATTATTAAACCTACTCCCACATTACCCCTATTTGATTTAGTGTTTATAACCCTGTAGTCACCTGACCATAAGTCTTGTTCATCCTGCCACCGAACTTCACTAATTCCCACTATATCAAACTTTAACCTATCCATTTCCCTTTTTAAATTTTCTAACCTACCTTTCCGATTAAGGGATCTGACATTCCACGCTCCGATCCGTAGAACGCCAGTTTTCTTTCTCCAGATAACGACATCCTCTTGAGTAGTCCCCGCCCGTAGATCCGAATGGGGGACTATTTTACCTCCGGAATATTTTACCCAAGAGGACGCCATCATCATTTAATCATACAGTAAAGCTGCATGCCCTCGGGAAAAATGACGGCCGTAGTTTCTCCTTGCTTTCAGCCGTTCGCAGTATCAGCACAGAAAGGTCGTTTTGGTTATTGTTACAAGTCCAGATCAGTCAATCATCCAGACTGTTGCCCCTTCAACTACTGAAAAGGCTGCTGCCTCTCTTCAGGAACCACACGTTTGTCTGGCCTCTCAACAGATACCCCTCCGTTGTGGTTGCACCTACGGTACGGCTATCTGTATCGCTGTGGCACGCAAGCCTTCCCACCAACGGCAAGGTCCATGGTTCATGGGGGGAGGAAGCGCTGGATAAGCCACTGAAAATGTGAAATGCTGGTAGATTAATAATAAGGTGTAACTGCCAGACTGGTGAATACAAGCATGCAAACGTGCAAAGGTGCCGGATGTCAGTTTGTGGGATGGAGTTTCATGCCTATTGGACTTGGTCGGCCAATATATGGACAGCGATGCTGTTTGTGGATGAGGCTGGAGTTGTCGTCCGATGATGTCCCATCTGTGCGCGACTGAAGACAGATCTGGTGATCGAACACGTCAAAGCAACATATATCACTCATTAGTCCACATTGGGTTACAACAGCCATATATGGGAGAGCGTCGTAAAACACCTGGTGGAATGCTGTTCGCCGACCGCTGTGGCCGAGTGGTTCTATGTGCTTCAGTCCGGAACCGTGCTGCTGCTACCGTCGCAGGTTCGAATCCTGCCTCGGGCGTGACTGTGTGTTATGTCCTTAGGTTAGTTAGGTTTAAGTAGTTCTAAGTTCTAGGGGACTGATGACCTCAGATGTTAAGAGTCCCATAGTGCTCAGAGCCATTTGAACTATTTTTTGAATGCTGTTCATGAATAGCAGCACGACAGGTCGAATCACCAGACCGACGTACAATTTTTCAGTCAGGGTGCGTGGTATAACCGGAAGAGTGCTCCTGCTGTCATACGAAATCGCACCCCAACCATAACTCCATGTGTAGATCCAGTGTTTGTGAAATGGCCTTCAAACCAACACACGACCGCCACTGGCACTGAGTCAGGAACAGTTTGTATCAGAAAACACAACCGATTACCTCTATGCCCTCCGATAAGCTCTAGCTTGACACAATTGAAGAAGCAAATAGCGTTGGTTTGGGGTCGGTGGTGCGGTATCGGCCGTTATCCGGTCGGCCGCACTTTCGAACACGCTCGCCGCCAGATACGTTGCTGCGCTTTCTACAGCCGCCACAGCGGCACGAGGGCGCCGCCACGAACGACTACGCTACTGCCAATGAGATGCAAGCATTCTCTCTCCTGAGCTCCAGCGATGGGTGTACGTAAGTTCGAACATTCATGCACCCACACCATTTTGTGTGTCTGCCAGTTGAATAACTTTTACAGACTTTCATAGTGTCTGGGCACGACGTCTTCTGAATAGATATTGTACTGAAGAGTGATAGATTTATAAACATTTTGCATCGGTATATATTTCTAAATTCAAAGCTACTGTTATCAACTGATGCTGCCACTACAGCAACGAAGTTATGTATTATTTCTCCTATTTGATATTAGATGTACGAGGGTCACTCCAAAAGAAATGCACACTATTTTTGTAAAAATAAAGTTTTCGTTCTGCATGTGTGAAAGTTTTACAGTGTGTAGATACATCCTTCCAGCTTGTTTTCAAACTTAGTTCAACCTGTTCCCGTGAGTAGCGCTGTCACAGCATGTCTTCAAGATGGCTGCTACACTAGACGTTCGTTAACGAGCTGTCATAGAATTCCTGTGCTGTGAAAACGAGACAGTGGGAAACACCCACAAGAGGTTGGAAAAGATGTATGTAGATGCTGTTGTCGATCGCAGTACAGTTAGTCGGTGGGCAAGCAGGTTACGTGATGAAAGCGGGCACGGCAATATTGAGGATTGTCTTCGCAACGGCAGGCCTCGTACTGCACACACTCCAGACAATGTGCAGAGAGTTAACGAATTGGTGACTGCTGACAGACGCATCACAGTGAACGAATTGTTACGCTACGTTGGGATAGGGGAAGGAAGTGTTTGCAGAATACTGAAAGCGTTGGCGTTAAAAAAAGGTTTGTGCCAGGTGGGTTCCCAGGATGCTGAAAGTGGCTCACAAAGAAAAACAGTATGCAGCGAACTTTCGGAACAGTACGAGAATGGTGGAGATGAATTTCTTGGAAGAATTGTGACAGGTGATGAAACATGGCTCAATCATTTTTCACCAGAGACGAAGAGGCATCATGTAAATTCACCCAAGGAAAAAAAAAAAAAATTCAAAACCACACCTTTTGCTGGAAAAGTTATCGCTACAGAGTTTTTCGATTCCGAAGGACTCTTGCTTGTGGACATCATGCCAAGTGGAACCACCATAAATTCTGATGCATGTGTGACGACACTGAAGAAACTTCAAGCTCGACTGAGTCCTGTTCGACTACATCGGCAAAAACAGGATGTCTTGCTTTAGCACGACAATGCACAGCCACATGTCAGTCAAAAAACCAATTCGGATGGACAACACTGAAACACCGGCCTTGCAGTCCTGACGTGGCTCCATGTGTCTATCATCTCTTTGGGAAACTGGAAGACTCTCTTCGTGGAACAAGGTTCGAAGATGATGACTCCGCCGGCCGCGGTGGTCTAGCGGTTCTAGGCGCTCAGTCTGGGGCCGCGCGGCTGCTACGGTCGCAGGTTCGAATCCTACCTCGGGCATGGATGTGTGTGATGTCCTTAGGTTAGTTAGGTTTAAGTAGTTATAAGTTCTAGGGGACTGATGACCTCAGCAGTTGAGTCCCATAGTGCTCAGAGCCATTTGAACCATTTTTTTGATGATGACTCCCTTGTGCACGCTTCCAAACAGTGACTCCAACAAGTTGGTCCAGAATTTTACCGTGCGGGTATACAGGCGCTGCTTCCAAGATGGCGTAAGACAGTTGAGAGGAATGGAAATTATGTGAAGAAATAAAAATATTGTTACTAAAGGATGTATCTATACACTGTAAAACTTTCAAACCTGTAGAATAGAAGAGGGATTTAAAAAAAAAGTTGTGTGCATTTCTTTTGGAGTGACCGTCGTAAAATAATTTAATATCTAAATTCTCTGTTCATGAACGTCATCTGTTCCTCGCCCCTGTATCCATTAAAGAACCGCATAGCGCGCAAAGGAAGACACAACAAGTGAAATGAACGCTACAGGGTGTCTGGGTGGGAGATGTCCTTGAGGTGAGCTATTTTAAGAACTCGTTGTGTCCCTGTGGTGCCAACTAATGCTCAAATTCCTGCTGCAGATGCAGTACGATGTGCTAGAGCCATTCGCCGAGCACGATGTTTTTCCCTCCTCGGTATTGCCAAGTGACCGTTTGGAGCCCCGGCTTCTTGCGACTGTACGTTCTCGTGACCACCGCTACTAACAATCATGTATGATGGCTACATTGCTGCCAAGTCTTTCTGCAGTGTCGTAGGAGGAACATCCAAACTTCTGGTAGTCCTGTTACACGACCTCGTTGATACTCAGCGAGGTGTTGACAATGGCATCTGTGAGCTTACATCCAGCGGCATCGCTGCTATTGATAGCGCGGTGGCGCTATTGGTTTCGCATTTGTTTGACGCGTTTTGCTAACGGTTGACACCGAGTGACCAATGTGGTTGGCTGTCTCACGCGGTGGAAACGCGGAAACCTTAGGTCGCAAAAATGTTGTAATAATTGTGACAAAAGTATAATCATCAATAGGAAATCTTTTATGAAGTACATAGCCACGAATGCATGGTGGATTGCAGTGAATGGATGCGAATGTGATCTCAAGAATAAGATGTTTAGAATGTGAGCAGTGCTGTCCTGTAACGTGCATAAGTATTAATAATAAAGTTCTACCAAGCTCGTGTGACGTCACTCCCCACATTCCCCTCTGTACGAAGTACTTATTTGAACGTTGCAGGGACGTTCCAGCATCGCTGCAGAGCAGTATTACGAGGGAAGAAACAATGTGGTCTGAACAGTGCACTCCCTCACCCCATCCGAAGGTGCGTTCGCTTATGTTGCGACTACATTTTAGCACTTTTAATTTTTGGTTCACAGATCCTGGTTGCAGCGACTGTGAAATGAAATTTATGTGCTTGTGATGTCACAAATAATGTGTGCGTGCGTGTGAAAGACAAAGAACTTGAGTTACCCAGTGATTCCAGTTGAAATAATAGCACGGTGTGTGCATGCAAAGAATTCGTGGTCAAAGAAGTGGCGATAGGGCTGTACCAGCTTTCCACCACACCAGACAAGCAAGTGACGATCGGGTCCACGGGCAAAGACATACTGTGGCGTCGCAAATAGCTGATGTCAAGACAATAGAGCATCGCGAGCCATAACATCTCCCCACCACTGACGGAAGCTGAAGTATGACATCTGAAGATCGTAGCAATTCAACTTCGGTCCACGCTGTGTGCAGCATTGAGAGCCGCACCCGTCTCCGTCTAGTCCCCAGCTCCCCACCCATCGGAACGGCGCCAGAGCTGACGTCACACATCAACACACAGTCAGCGCACTCTACGAGTTAGCAGACATAAGTGTCAAACGACAGTAGCGCACGCTGTATTGTATCAACACTAATAAGGCAATCAATAAATAAATTACTAATTAACAATTGCGGTTATTCCAAAGTAAACCTAATTTGGCACACATTGAGCACAACTGACAAACTAAAGAGTGTTAATGCTTGCTTCTAGCGCTCACTGCTGTGCATTAATGAACTGAAGGTGTATTTTGGTGTTGAGTTCTAGCGTTGTCCATGTGAAGTGCTGTTGATTTGTATTCTTGTTCTTACGCGGAACGCAACTGTAATTAGTGTGAAGCATAAAAAATAAGTAATCCAGTAATGGCAACTACCGATCTGAATACAGATATGGACGTAATAGCAAGATTACTTAACTGCGAAATTGAAGAGGTAGATCTAAGGAGAGTAAAGACAGAAATCGTTGATGAGAGGCTTTTTGTGACCCTATCTCAGTGATATATATTAAGCAGCAGGTTGAAGAAATAGATTCGACGAGGGAAAAGACGGAAGTAGTAGACGAGGATGGTTTAAAGGACTTCAGTTCTGAGGCAATGTCTAAGAATGTGACTGAGATTGTTGACAGGAATGTGACAGTTGATGACACTGTAATTCTTCCGTGGTCAGTGACATGGGAAGGTTAGGTGTGGGTTTTCCCCCAGCTTGTACTTTTATTAAACAAGAAAAAAGGAATCACAGTCTAGAATTATTTGGTATGATAAAACAGTTTTTGAAGACGACACTGATGAGAACCAGAAAAAAATTAGAAGAGAATCTGAAGATATCTGAATAAAGCATAAAAATAGATATTAGAAAAATTAACAAAGCGATTGAGGATGAGATAAAACAAAGTGAAAGGGCACAATAAGCGCGCATGAAACAATTCGATGATAGGTTTCAAAAACAGGATCAAAGGGTAGATGAAGTGACAGAGGAACTTAAGGAAGAGATCCAGAAGGTGGAAGAAGATTACAAAAAGGAGTTGGATAAAGTTCAGTTTGTTATTAATCACCAATGGTATGCGACCAACACCATAAGGAGGCAACGAAACATGCAAAAGCTGTAAGGACAGACGTGAATGGACAAACTGAAACTAATACAAAACAATTAAAGAAAATTGGTGGTGATGTTTTGCGTAGCGATTTAGAACAGAAATATTGTATGGACTGTGTGGATGCTGTATGTGCTGATATGGGAACAGTGAAGCAAGAATTAGGACAGCTTGTCAGTGAAAAAGCAAAACCAGGTTATGAATGGCCTATATCAAAACCGGAAATATTGCTGTGATGAAGCTGAGACTTGTTACTTTTAACTGTGACATAAATTTGCATATTTTGACCAGTTATATACCCTCAAAAATGCCTTTTATACCTCCTCTGTGTTACCACAGACGACGTGTCACTGATCTCATCTGTACTAAGATTGTAGTACATGCGAGGTGCCTATTTGCTTCCACCGCCCTGAGTGGAAACCGTAAGTTCTAATAAATGTTTACCAACCTGTTGTCTTTTATAGTTGTGGTCCCCTGCTCAGAAAACAGCACGTACGTCGCGAGTCCGTTATTTTTAGTCTGTAAGAAAGTCTTAGCGAGGAACTGTTATTTTAGAAATAATTAAATTTCCAATCAGTTTGTTTACAGGGGATGCCACTCGCTTTTTATTGGCAGAACGCGAGAATGTGCACACCTTTAGAGTCACAAATAATTTCTATTCTTCAACAAATTAATGGACTGCTTATTTCCGTAATTACTGTCACACTGTTCTCAACTATATGTTCCAAATAACCATACATTATTAATAACGTCTTAACTAACACTGACCGCGGCAGCCAACATGCCTGTCCTCTGAGGCTTCCCAATCAGCTCTGATCTTACAGCCGAACCACCTCACCCGGCATCGAAGTCAGGCGCGATCCGAAGATCTCCGAAGTGCTTCGTCTGCCTTTTTCGTTCAGCGGTTGTTTAGCACTCTGCTAGTTATTAATACTTGTTAAATAATGGAATGATAGCACTCTATTGAGAGGTGCTTTAATCTGAAATGCAAGTAAATACGCTATTTAGTATACCTAATATTAATAACAGAAGATTATCATTTTGGCACGCAACTTCCGAACGCAGCAGCCAATCGTGAAGGACCACAATTTACGCAGTCCTCTCACGATACCCGATTAAATTACGAGAATAGTTCGGAAAGTTAGTTCATCTATATCTACATGACTACTCTGCAATTCACATTTAAGTGCTTGGCAGAGGGTTCATCGAACCACAATCATACTATCTCTCTACTATTCCACTCCCGAACAGCGAGCGGGAAAAAAGAACACCTAAACCTTTCTGTTCGAGCTCTGATTTCTCTTATTTTATTTTGATGATCATTCCTACCTATGTAGGTTGGGCTCAACAAAATATTTTCGCATTCGGAAGAGAAAGTTGGTGACTGAAATTTCGTAAAAAGGTCTCGCCGCGACGAAAAACGTCTATGCTGTAATGACTTCCATCCCAACTCGTGTATCATATCTGCCACACTCTCTCCCCTATAACGTGATAATACAAAACGAGCTGCCCTTTTTTGCACCCTTTCGATGTCCTCCGTCAATCCCACCTGGTAAGGATCCCACACCGCGCAGCAATATTCTAACAAAGGACGAACGATTGTAGTGTAAGCTGTCTCTTTAGTGGACTTGTTGCATCTTCTAAGTGTCCTGCCAATGAAACGTAACCTTTGGCTCGCCTTCCCGACAATATTATCTATGTGGTCCTTCCAACTGAAATTGTTCGTAATTTTAACACCCAGGTACTTAGTTGAATTGACAGCCTTGAGAATTGTACTATTTATCGAGTAATCGAATTCCAACGGATTTCTTTTGGAACTCATGTGGATCATCTCACACTTTTCGTTATTTAGCGTCAACTGCCACCTGACACACCATACAGCAATCTTTTCTAAATCGCTTTGCAACTGATACTGGTCTTCGGATGACCTTACTAGACGGTAAATTACAGCATCATCTGCGAACAGTCTAAGAGAACTGCTCAGATTGTCACCCAGGTCATTTATATAGATCAGGAACAGTAGAGGTCCCAGGACGCTTCCCTGGGGAATAAGGAATCGAATATAGAGAAAGAAAGCAATTTATTTTTAAAAAAATGTAACACTTACATTACTTTTCAACGCAACCTCCGTAATTTTCCAGTCATTTCTCATAGCGTGGGATGAGTTTATGTATTCCTTCGTCATAGAATGTTGCCGCCTGTGTTGTCAACCATGTGGAAACAAGTTCTTCTACTTCATAGTTTTTGAAGCGCTTACCACCAAGGAACGAATTCAGATGCCGTAAGAGATGCAAATCGGTATAAGCGAGGTCGGCACTGAAAGGAGGGTGGCGGAAAACCTGAAGGAGTTTTGTCGTATTTGTGGTGAGTGGGTGGGCGTTGTCTTGAATAAAACACCACCATTTGAGAGCATTCCTCTCCGTTTCAGTAACAATCTCGTAAGTTACTGTTTCTGAAATTTGTGGAAGTTGACGAGCAATAGTTTTAGTCGTAAACCTACGGTTTTTCTTAATCATTTCTTCGACTGCACTAAAAAAATCATCAGAAACCACAGGTGGACGCCCACTTCGTTCTTCGTCAGCCTTCTCACCGTTGAAGCACTCACTGAATTTTCTCCTTAAACTCCCCAGATTTGTCGATGAATGTCACTTGGTTTAATGTTCTCAGCATTCAGGAAACGAATCACAGATCTCAGTTCACACGCGATGGGATTTTCGATCAGCGATTTCATTATAAATAATCGCAACGATCGACACTCAAAACAGAGGTATCTCGAAATTGCGTCATTTCGTTCTGCTTGAACCAGAGACACTACTGCGCAGGAGCGGAACTGCGATCGTAGCAATACCGCGGAGAAAAACCGAAACGGAACTTACTTTCCGAACTACAACAGGCTGCCTAAAACCAGTTTCAGACCATATATAGGGCAACTAATCAAAATGTTGTACCACATGTATTATCCAGAATTCCACTAGGTATTGAAAATATTACTGTGAATGGGCCTCAAGGGAATGAGCTGAGAGACAAATTAATGGAAGGAGTTCCACATGAAGCTTAAATGAAAAATGTTGTGAAGAATATAGGTCGGTGACCCAGCACTGAAGCTTATAATAACGAAATATGGTTGTGTAGGTCAAGAGAATCTTCATATATGCTACCTGATACATGGCAACATTTTATACAAGTCTACAGATGAATGTAAGCAACAATGGTGTGCATGTATTCCGGAACGTGCTACTGAGGAGTTGATTTGGTACACCCATTTTAGGAATTCACGCTTTGGTTCTGATAAATGCATAGAAAAACTGAAGAGGTAATGTGTGTTCTTTGGTATGAGCAAAAAGGTAAGGAAGGTGCTGCGGGCATGCGATGCCTGCCAAAACGCAGAGACTGCGACAGACGTCAAGGGCCAATGCATCCAATTATGCCAGATGGCACTAAGGACGTCGTTGCAATTGATCTCCTGGGCCTTTTGCCAAGGTCATAAGGGAATTTTACACAAGTTATGGTAGTGATGGGTCCAAATATGTGAAATTTTCCCTCTACGAAGAGCTGTCAGTAAAGAAATGATGGCAGAGATGGCTAATCATTATTTTGTCAGTATTTGTAAACCAAAGAGGATCCTCACAGATAATGGTTCCCAATTTATTCCCAAGGAATGGTAAAAGATGTTACACCAGAGCAATATTGAACAAGTAATAACTGCCAAATATAGACCTGCTTCGAACCCCGCAGACGTGCAATAAAAGAAATCAACTGCATTTGTGGGATAGTAATTGGAAGGAGTACCTTGTAGATTCTGGGAGTGTGCTTAACAACATGCCACACGTATCCATTGGTTTTGCAACCTGTGAATTGTTACTAAACCAGGAAACTGAAACCATTTTTGCTGCGCTCACAAGATATGTTCTAAAAACTATTGTGTCATGGGAAGAAAGATAAACGTGGCACTGCAGTCAGTGGAGAGAAAAGCGAACCAAACAAAAGATTGTTATGATAAAATCGTTCTTCCAATTAAATATTTCTTGGGCGACTTGCTATTGATTAAGACTCTCACAAAATCGTCTAAGATAACAAGCGAGATAAGGAAATTTGATTTTGAGTATAAGGGAGCAAACAAAATCATTGGTATAGAGTGTCCTATTACAGTAGAACTTAAGGTATCAAAGTACCGGAAATATGAAGGAAAGCGTCATGTTGAAAATATTAAACTCTATCATAAAGATGAGTGATTATGCATAACAAGGACAAGTCTGCTCGGTCAGTTAGCAATATGTGGTTGAGCTGGAATCTTTTTCTTTTTATTTTCCCTGAACTACTTCATGCGTTGGCTGATGGCCTGCCTCTGTTAATTTGACGTCACCCTCCATGGTCGTGAATTTCGTTGTTGGACAGGAAATTTAGCACTATTGAATGTATTGAATGATTCGTGTGTGTCGTGTTTTTGATGAATTGGGTTATGCGACATAAATTATCTTTGTTTCAATGCTTCCTCCGTGTCACATTTTCATGTTTACTATGTTTTTTATAATTTGTTTGTATTTTGACTGCACTGTAGGGACCAATTTGATAACTAATGTTTGTTTCACATACAAGTTTCTATCGCGTATTACGTCGTATAACATTTCAACAACAATTTTACAATTTTTGAGTGAATGACTAAAAGACTATTGTCAACTAATGGTAGAATAGTACACCAAACGACTTTCGTGGAAATTCTTTTCCGTTTTTTTTACCTTTCTAACTTGTTGATTGTTTTCTTTTCTCTTGGGTAAACCGCTCCCCTCCTCCCCACATGTACCAGTTTTCTCTCACCAAACTTCCCTGAGTTGTCTTCTGTTTTTCAAAAAGCCTTATAAATTTAGAAAAAAAATTTCGTACGCGAATGTAAACTTACATCCACTAGCATCGCTGCTATTGGTTTTACATTTGTTTGGCGTGTTTTGCTAACGGTTGGCTCCAAGCGATCAGTAGTGTGTTGTTGACTGTCTAACACGACGGACTGCGGAAATATTGGGTCTCAAAAATGTTGTAATAATTGTGACAAAAGTATAATCATTGATGAGCAATTATACGTGAGCATTACGCGAAGGGAGCAGTAGTTCCGAAATTAGTGAACTGAGATAAAACGCGAGAAATACTATTTAATGTTTTCGTGCCACGTCAGAAATGGTTTTCACTAAAGAGCCACGAACGTCGCCTTGATGGATTGTAGGGAATCGATGTGAGTGTGACCTCAAGATTACAGAGATTAGCTTAGATTAGATTCTGTTTTCGTTCCATAGACCCAAAAGTGAGATGGTTCTTGAGGGTGTGGAACATGACAAAGGAAGTATAATATAAAAAAAATGAAAGTTTCAATATAATATTCACTTCCTTGATCATTTGTCAGGAGATTGTCAAAAGAAGTGTACACATTACAGTAAACTGGGACTGCTAATATGTACAGAAGTAATACACAGTCAGAATGAAACATAGTTATGCACTATTAATAAATTTATCATGCTCAAAATAACTGATAAAGTGCTATCAAAACCGAAATGTAACAGACTTTTTAGTTAAGTTGGTCTAACAGTCCCTGTTAAGATATTCATGAGTAGGAGGAGTTATGTATAAAAGGCTTTTATTTGAAAGTAAGTTTTAATAGCAATTTATTGAAAATATGTGTTCCTGAATACTGGACCCCTTCTCGGAACAAGGTAAGTGATATTGGATCTTTATGTAGAGCCTTCTCATTCCTAGTGTTGATACTTACTACATATTGAGCTGTTGACTGTAAACAGAGACATATTATTTCCAACAAATGTCATTAAGGAACACATACACTGAGGAGCAGTCGTTAGAATAGTCAGTTCCTAAAACAGATTCCTACATGATGTTCTTGAATTTACAACGTAAATGAATCTTATTACACACTTTTCGATACTAAAAAGTTTTGCTCGGTTTGACAAATTACCCAGAATATGATCCCATGTGATATAAGAGAATCAAAGTAAGTAAGTTTTTTTATATTGTGTCTCTTACATGTGACACCATTTGCATTGCAAATACAGGCTTGTTTAGGCGCTTCAGCAGTTCTGTAGTATTCCTTTTCCAGCTGATTTTATTACCAGTTTGTAGTCCCAAAAATTGAACACTGCAACCCCTTAGATCTCCATGTCTTCATTATTATACGCACCCTAGAAGAAAATCCGTTACAGATTCTGACCTGCAAGTAGTGGATCATTTGAACGTCTACTGACAGTGAATTAGCTTCAAACCATTTATTAATGTCAGTGAAAATTTGATTAACAGCCATTTCTAAATCTGCACTTGACTTGCTATTTATTGCACTGTTTGTATCATCTGGCAATGTAACAGATGATAGCTCATTAATGCATACAATAAAAGGCAGTGGACACAAGATGGAACCTTGAGGAACACCACATGTAATTAATTTCCAGTCAGATGAAGATTGATTGCTTACTCTACAGTTATTTTGCAACAACACCCTTTGTTTCCTTTGAGGTAAGGCTTGAACCACTTTTCAGCATTTCCAGTGATACAATAATATTCTAATTTACTTAAGAGAATGCTGTGAATCACACAGTCAAAGGCTTTTGACAGGTGACAGAAAATACCAGTAGCCTCTAATTGGACAGCTAATGAATCAAGCACATTCTCAATATACACATAAATAATCTTCTGTATAACGAAACCCTTAAGGGACCCAAACTGTGACTTGGACAGCACATTATTTGCACTCATATGCTTAAGAAGACGCTTGAACACAATCTTTTCAAATATTTTTGAAAATTCTGGCAAAACTGAAATTGGTTGATAGTTTGACTGTATCTCCTTATACCCTTTCTTGTAAAGAGGCTAAACATCAGCACATTTTAGCAAGTCTGGAAATGTTCCGCTCCTAAGAGATTGGTTACACAAATAACTTAAGACAGAATTCAGTTCACTTTGATTAACTCAATTGATATGTTATCATTACCACTAAAATACCTAGATCTTAAGTATTCTGTGATGGATAATACTTCTTTGGGAGATGTGAATCTCATTTCCTTTTTAAGCAAGTTATTTGTAAAACCTGGGCTCAGATATTCCACTGTGCTGTTTATTAAACCTGATAACCCCAAGCTGTCAGTAGTATAAACAAAGTACTTGTTTCATCTGGGCTATCATTGCACATATACTAGTAACTGAAAGCACTGTGACCGCTTTGAACTACAAGGACACTGTCCTCCTAAGAGATTTGAACAAAACATGCATTTGTTACCAATGTGTCATTTATTATTAGAGTTATCTTTTCATCTTCCTTTTTGGTCCCATCTGTCTCTGTCTTCACTATATCCCATATAGTTTTTATTTTGTTGCCTGATGCAATTATCTTACTGGATTATTTATTTCAGTATTTTGCAATATTCTTTGTTATTGCATTAAATATTAACAATAGAGCTGTTCCTAGACAGTAAATACAGTCTCTTTATTTCCCCACAAAATAACATGATCCACAGAAAAAAGAGTTTAGAGTGTGAGCAGTGCGGCTTTGTGAGGTGCACAAATTTTAAGGGGAGACAGAAGGAAATTTTTATCCCTATTTTGCCAATGCCCCTATGAATAGTTACACTTTTCAAAAGTACTATAAGTGACAAAACAATTAAATTTTTAGTGCATATATATGTAACATATATGCCTCAATTTACAAGGAAAATGAACATAATACCTCTTATGGTTTTGAAGAAAAAAATATTCTTTCAGTAGTTAATTTTAACTTCTTTTTGTACATTGATTATTATAAAACAGTGTCTGATTGTTTGGTGGTTCTCAATTTACTTGTTATAACTTATTACCATGTGCAGTACAAATTGACCAAATTTCATGTTTCTAACCCCATTAGTTTATCAAATAATACTACCTGAAAGTAAAAAAATGTAATTTTGAGAAAAATCGATTTAAAGTTTAATAACACAATTGTAGTATAGTTATTGATGAGAATTACTTACCACTAATATTTTTCTGGACCATACTGGGCATCATCTCAATCATACTGATCTTCTTTTCTTCTGTTGATCACTCTTCTTTTCTCTATGGCTTCTTTTGTGCATTTTAAATTAGCAATATCTGCTTTGTGGATTCTCTCTTTATCTATTTGTTTCAAGGATTTTACACTATTTCCACTACATTTTCTGCCCAATAATTCCAAAACATCCAGTTTTTTAGTTACAGCATGATTGAAGCATAAAATAGCTCCATAAACACCAAATTTGAGGGATGTAAGCTGAACAAATAGTTTTCAGTAACCGGTTCCAAATGACAAAATTCACACATTAATTTAAATTTGAGGTTTTCCCATGATAACATTTGTTCAACAAGGTATCTTTACAAAGGTCTCTAAATGTGGGTTCAATTTCACTCCTTACTGATGCAGGTAAAGAATGTTTGTGGTCATATCTGGCACTTCTCCTGTACTTGCACTGCGTGTCAGGATAATTCGGGCAACGACCATGCACTGGATTTTCACTTGTGGAAAGTTTATGTTTTCATGTTTTCTAAATTCCCTACATTTCTTCTTATCGTCCACCCATAATAATTCTGTAATCTATCTATTTCAACATTTTGTCAGGCGACCTTCACTACCTGTCTTCTTACATCCTCCAATACTATTTTTGACTTTTATTTCAATAATCTTCTCAACCTGGACCCCATTCTCTTCTGGACATGCCCAATGCACTCTGATCTAGAAATTGTGACATTAGGACCATAGGGTTGTTGTGCACATACCTGGTCATAAGCCTTGCTGTCACCGCCCCCTAAATATTGTGTGTATCTGACACCTATGTTTGCCACTAACCGATTAAAAATCCAGAGAACTCGTGCTACTTCCACTGCTTAGAATCTCTACATCAGTCACCTTTCTGGTATCAGCTATCACGACACCATTTAGTGAAGTGTGTCCGTGTGTCTGGCATCAAAACATGCACAAATGTCACCACTTTCACTGTCATCACTTTCCTTTAGTGCTTCTTCAGCTGCTTCCTTCATTGAGATGTTACAAACTTCAGCAACAGCAGTACCAATAACATTATTGTAAGTCATAAATTTTGCAGGAGGATGTGGAATGTCAGGTAATGCACATCAGAGTTTGCCTGCCTCCAGCCCTTTACCAATAGATCTGAGACCATAAACTAGCCTTATGTTGCTCTCATATAAATTATTATTTGCCATTTTTGATGTCACTGCTGTAGCAACCGCTCCACATTTTGTACAACTCAATGTCAGGTTTGACACAATCCCTTTACGAAGATGCTGACTGATTATCAACCAAAGATACATCATCACCACATGTTCTGCACACCGTATTTTTGGAAATGAAATCACAGAGCATGCTAAGGTTCACCATAATATTTCCAAACGAATATTCATCTCTACAAGCTGACTGGGAGGAAATGCCTTGAAGACACTGCAGTTTGTTTCTTGATGTGCTGATTTTCTTTATGTCTAACATTCTTGGGTCCTTTGACCCCTAACCTCATTTACCTTTATGTATTTATTTCCTCTGAATTTTAATTTTGGCGGGAATTTCTTTATTCGCAGCATTTTTATGGAAACACGCCGAACCTAAGAAAATACAAATGAACATGTACTTCACTCACAACAAACGTCAGTAAGTATAACCATTAACTGTCGAAAACGATAACAAACATGATCGCAATAGCGCGTATCGATAGTAGATACAAGGTAGGAAACATTGAAGCGATAAAACAACAGAAGCTTGAAATAATATACAAGGAGTGAAATAATGCTGTGCATTATCTCTACATGGCACAAAAAGAAAGATGTGGTATTGAAATGCCAGGTTGCACAGAGCGTCAGAGAAACATCATATCTCATGATAAAAATTGTCGTATTTGTATAAAACAAGAAATGTTTCACACAGGAAAGACCAGGCATTTCAAATATGCTAAAAGCTAATCTTCCCTTAATAATAGCACTAGTTAATAAATTTAAACTTTTTTCTGCATCTAGTATGTAAATGGGTGGATTTACCTAACTTTGGGGTGCTGAATACACTGGTAAAATCAGTTTTTCTCTGTGAGGTCATGTTTCCTCGATACACAGCAGAATAAAAAATGGTAACAGCGAAAATTGACACAATTAAGTCAAACAAAAATACACATGATAAATGATTGAAATCAATATTATTTTGTATGTATATATGGGAATGGTGCCAATAAAAGGCTCAGATTAATTCAGAAGATGTTTTCGCATTTCAGCGTCTTTGGTTTTTGAAAAATGCGACGACGGAGCTCTTCTTTTGTTTTCCGTTTCATTACTTTCCCTAACAAGACCACAACAGTAGTCACCCATCATCTAAGGCTTCCAATGGCCTTGGTAACGGTGTTTCATGGAAATGATGTCTTGGTGAAAGTATTCACCATGCTCATCGCTAACGGATCCCAAATTTCCCGGGAAGAAATCAAGGTGAGAATATAAAAAGTTAATTTTAAGCGACATTCTACACCCCATGTACTTATAGTTGCCCAACAGATCATTCACAATGGTAACATAGTTTTTGTCTTTTCTGTTATCCAAAAAGCACTTTACAATTGCTTTAAAAGAAGACCAGGCAGCTAACTGGACATCTGTGAGTTTGGTATAAAAAGCTGGATCTTTCAGCAACGTTCTTATTTGTGGGCCAACAAATATACCCTCTTTGAGCGTTGCCCCACTTAATTTGGAAAACTTTTCTTTTAAGTGTTTGAAGGCCTAACCTTCAGCTTTCGCAAAGTTCTTGATGAGGCCCAACTTGATATGAAGGGGAGGCAAAACGATTTTATTGGGCTAAAACAATGGGGTATTGTTCACATTTACATTTCCGTATAGGTCATTCCTTGACTGTATAATTGTTCTTGGTGTCACGGCTGTCCCAGAGGCACAAACAGCAGCAGTATTTCGTGAATCCAGCCTGTAAAACTGTAAGAAGTGCAACAACTTTCAAATCACAGCAAAGCTGCCATTGATGATCCTTATATTTGATTTCCTCTGGCATCAAAGCCATGGTTTCATACGTACCGATGGAAATGCATTGCCATTATGAAGTAGTACTGCTTTCAAGCTTGTTTTAGTGGAGTCAATAAGTAGTCTCGCCACTCCTGAGGTTTACGTTGTACACCTAGTTACATCATCAGACCATTGACATCTCTACATATTTACATTGAATTTTGAATATCGAAATACTAAGCGAAGGAAGCACCTCTTGATCTGAAACTGGGATTTTTTGTCCCTGGAGCTATAAGGTTCTGTTGTTGCAGTCTTGACCCCAAGAGTTCAGCTTGCTGTTTCGAAAGTTTTAGATCGCGAACCAAATCGTTCAATTCTTTTTGATTAAAGAGCTGAGGCGAAGTGTCATGATATTCAGGGCAGTACTCTTCTATAAGTTCAATACCTTCTGATTCACTTGACATGGTGTCTGGTTCCGCGGATTTCAAGTTACAGACAGGAACAGGCAGCGTCTCATCATGGGCAGAGGCAAAATCATTGAAGATACGTTTGAATACTTTATTTTATGTATAGTTTTGATTGAATGACCCGAAATATTTGTAAGACAGAAGTAACAGTCTGAATAATGGTCATTAGGCTCACACCACACCATCGGAACAGCGAACGGCATGGCTCGGCGTTTTCCTTTCAACCACTCGGTTAGTACAGGTTATGCAAGCAATATGAAGTGCAAAATTCTTGTATTGATCACCAACAGGAAAATCAAAATACAATTTATATGCTTTTTTAACCAAATCAATGAATGGTTTTCTTTGGGCTTTTGGAGTGAATTTCTCACACGCATAACAAAAGTTGTCGAGGTGGTTTAGAAAGAAACGTGATTTACTTGTTGCCATTTTTCTTAGTGTAAGTTTTAAACACACAAAGTTTGCATTATCTTCCACAGGAAACACTCAATGAGGATCTCTTTCACACCACTGGATTACAACAGGAACGACTTACTGACGATTTGTAGATTTCTAGCTCTCCTATGCAAATTAAAAACAAACAATTAAACATCAAAACAGAAAAACAGCAAAAAACGAAATACTGAAAACGAAAAATAAAAGAAACCTTTAAAAACTTGAAAATGGTACTTGCTAGAACATTTTGAAAGATATTTTCGGATTCTACAAACCAACTAGTTGATGTATCACATCCCAGATGCAAAATGCCTGTTGACTAGTGTAATCAGTGTTCTACCAGACTCACGTGACGTCACTCAGTAGTCAATCAATTTCCCCTTCCCCCCTCTCCCCGCGTCACCACCCCCTCCCATGTTCCCTTGAGTATTATTTTGAGCATTGCAGGGACGTTACAGCATCGTTGCAATGCAGTACCACGTTGGAAGAAGCGAACGAGGTCTGAACAGTGCAAGGTGTGGAAATTAACTGGGAATTCGGTCGTTATAATATACACTCCTGGAAATTGAAATAAGAATACCGTGAATTCATTGTCCCAGGAAGGGGAAACTTTATTGACACATTCCTGGGGTCAGATACATCACATGATCACACTGACAGAACCACAGGCACATAGACACAGGCAACAGAGCATCCACAATGTCGGCACTAGTACAGTGTATATCCACCTTTCGCAGCAATGCAGGCTGCTATTCTCCCATGGAGACGATCGTAGAGATGCTGGATGTAGTCCTGTGGAACGGCTTGCCATGCCATTTCCACCTGGCGCCTCAGTTGGACCAGCGTTCGTGCTGGACGTGCAGACCGCGTGAGACGACGCTTCATCCAGACCCAAACATGCTCAATGAGGGACAGATCCGGAGATCTTGCTGGCCAGGATAGTTCACTTACACCTTCTAGAGCACGTTGGGTGGCACGGGATACATGCGGACGTGCATTGTCCTGTTGGAACAGCAAGTTCCCTTGCCGGTCTAGGAATGGTAGAACGATGGGTTCGATGACGGTTTGGATGTACCGTGCACTATTCAGTGTCCCCTCGACGATCACCAGAGGTGTACGGCCAGTGTAGGAGATCGCTCCCCACACCATGATGCCGGGTGTTGGCCCTGTGTGCCTCGGTCGTATGCAGTCCTGATTGTGGCGCTCACCTGCACGGCGCCAAACACGCATACGACCATCATTGGCACCAAGGCAGAAGCGACTCTCATCGCTGAAGACGACACGTCTCCATTCGTCCCTCCATTCACGCCTGTCGCGACACCACTGGAGGCAGGCTGCACGATGTTGGGGCGTGAGTGGAAGACGGCCTAACGGTGTGCGGGACCGTAGCCCAGCTTCATGGAGACGGTTGCGAATGGTCCTCGCCGATGCCCCAGGAGCAACAGTGTCCCTAATTTGCTGGGAAGTGGCGGTGCGGTCCCCTACGGCACTGCGTAGGATCCTACGGTCTTGGCGCGCATCCGTGCGTCGCTGTGGTCCGGTCCCAGGTCGACGGGCACGTGCACCTTCCGCCGACCACTGGCGATAAAGTCGATGTACTGTGGATACCTCACGCCCCACGTGTTGAGCAATTCGGCGGTACGTCCACCTGGCCTCCCGCATGCCCAGTATACGCCCTCGCTCAAAGTCCGTCAACTGCACATACGGTTCACGTCCACGCTGTCGCGGCATGCTACCAGTGTTAAAGACTGCGATAGAGCTCCGTATGCCACGGCAAACTGGTTGACACTGACGGCGGCGGTGCACAAATGCTGCGCAGCTAGCGCCATTCGACGGCCAACACCGCGGTTCCTGGTGTGTCCGCTGTGCCGTGCGTGTCATCATTGATTGTACAGCCCTCTCGCAGTGACCGGAGCAAGTATGGTGGGTCTGACTCACCGGTGTCAATGTGTTCTTTTTTCCATTTCCAGGAATATATATATATATATACATATATATATATATATATATATATATATATATATATATATACTCACTCACCCCAATTGTAGGTCGCCTTTAAGGCATTCTTGATTAATATCAACTCACCCCGTCAAGGGTAACCAATGCTCACGATCATTACAACGTGCTTTTAAAGCGAACCTGATTTGCATCCTCATAGTGGCACAACTGTCGCTAGTCTTAAGAGACTGGTGAGAAATTTGAATAGCTATCACCTTTAAGATGAAGATACACGCCAATTGTTTTCTGTTGGTGTATATGGTGGGTGCGTGCACGTGTGTGTGTAGTTCAAATCCAGTTAGCGGAGCTCTGCAAGAATAATGGACTTGTGCTGCGACGATGTTCTGCTGGTGGTCTTTTCCCTTGATTTACAGCAGGCGTTGCAATAACTGCGAGTTTCGAAAATGTGTAATTTGAGTGAATTATACTGGAGAGAGTAACAGAACACCGTAATTTGCTTTCATAGCTTACAGGTAATTAAAAACAATTAATGTTAGAGATTATCAGATAATTGCTTTTTAAAACGCTTTTTTATTCCGTCATTATCATACAATTAGTTTCAGTTCAGAAGTTGAAATATAGCGGGATATTTTTACATTTTTGAGAAGTCTGTTTCGTTCGTGTGTGCTGTGTGTACAGATAATCTGCAAAATAACCTTTCAATTTATACCTGAATCAAAATCGTTGGCAGAAGGACATTGAGTGTAATTACGCGAAAACTTTGTGTTCGATAGGTTTATGATGTGAATGATCTCTTATTCACAATTGGCAGAATGGAAATTTCTGATCATAAGTCGTGTTTAACCCTAAAAAAAGAACGCTGTTTAACAGTTTCTCTGCAATACGGTGATTACTTTCTTGTATGTATTGTAATTTGTTATGATAGTAAATACGTACACAACGTAAATTCCTCTTTTTGTCATGAAATATTTCACTGATCATTTCCCACAATTCTTCACATATGCTCTTCCTATCATTCTCAGAAATACCCGAACACTCGTAATTACATGCCACCTGATTTGCATGCAGCCTGCATAATAGAACTTTTTGCGGGTCGTTTAATCACTCTTAGATACAGTCATTTGAGAACACCACTCTTTATAGCTATCAATTCGGGCGTAAATTAATACTGCGAAAACGGCAAAAATCAGAAAATTTGATATTAGAAATGAGGCGGTTCTTAGAGGGTTGTAAAGTCAGATTTATTACAATAAGTGACAATCAAAAAATTTGTCCCTCTGTGATGCCTATATTATAACTACATAATTACAGTTCCGCGCCTGGCATAAGGTTGATTGCCACACCTTCAAGATATTTCTCTACCGTTCCTCTCTCGAACAGAACGCGGGAAAATTTAACACTGAAATCTTTCCGTGTGAGCTATGATTTCTTTCATCATATTATGATGATCATTTCTCCCTATGTAGGTGGTCGTCAACAAAAAAATTTCACGCTTTTATGGAGAAAATGGGTGATTGAAATTTCATGAGAAGATTCTGTCACAATGAAAAACGCCTTTGTTTTAAATGATTTCCATCCCTATCCGTGAATCGTTTCTGTGGCACCCTATCCCCCGTCTGGCCTTCTTTGAGCTTTTACAATGTCCTCCGTCAGTTGTATCTGATGCGGATCTCACAACACACAGCAGTACTCCAGAAGAGGGCGGGAAAGTGTGTTGTAAGCAGACTGTTTAGTAGAGCTGTTGTATTTTATAAGTGTTCTTCCAATAAACCGCTGTCTTTGGTTTTGATTTCCCCACAACATTATCGATGTGACCATTCCAACTGAAATTACTCGTAACTGTAATTTGTAAGTAGTTAGTTAAATTTACAGCCCTTGTGTGATTTATCGTGGAACCGAAATTTGACGGATTCCATTTATTACTCATATGGATGACTTCACTCTCTTCATTATGTAGATGCAATTGCCACTTTTCGCAAAACTGAGATATCTTTTCTCAATCGTTTTGCAATTTGTTTTGATCTTCTGTTCACTTTATTAGTCTATAAACGACAGCGTCATCTGCAAACAACCTAAGACGGCTGCTCAGATTGTCTCCCAAATCGTTTATATAGATAAGGAACAGCAAAGGGCCTATAACACTACCTTGGGAAACGCCAGAAATCACTTCTGTGTTACTCGATGACTTTCCGTCAATTACTACGAACTGTGACCTCTCGCATAGGAAATCACAAATCCAGTTACATAACTGAGACGATATTCCATAAGCACACAATTTCACTACAAGCAGCTTGTATGGTACAGTGTCAGAAGCCTTCCGGAAATCAAGAAATACGGAATCGATCAGGAACCCCCTTGTTAATAGCACTCAGCACTTCATGTTAATAAATAGCTAGTTGTGTTTAACAAGAAGGATGTTTTCTAAACCCGTGTGGACTGTGTGCCAAAAGACAGTTTTCTTCGAGGTAATTCATAATGTTCGAACATAATATGTTCTAAAATCCTGCTGCATATCGACGTTAGCGATATGGGCCTGTAATTTAGTGGATTACTCCTACTACCTTTCTTGAATATTGGTGTGATCTCCGCAACTTTCCAGTCTTTAGGTACGGATCTTTCGTCGAACGAACGGTTTTATATGATTGTTATGCATCGGCATACTTCGAAAGGAACTAAATTGGTATACAGTCTGTACCAGAAGACTTGCTTTTATTAAGTGATTTAAGTTGCTTCACTACTCCGAGGATATTTACTTCAATGTTACTGATGTTGACAGCTGTACTCGATTCCAATTCTACACTCCTGGAAATGGAAAAAAGAACACATTGACAACGGTGTGTCAGACCCACCAAACTTGCTCCGGACACTGCGAGAGGGCTGTACAATCAATGATGACACGCACGGCACAGCGGACACACCAGGAACCGCGGTGTTGGCCGTCGAATGGCGCTAGCTGCGCAGCATTTGTGCACCGCCGCCGTCAGTGTCAGCCAGTTTGCCGTGGCATACGGAGCTCCATCGCAGTCTTTAACACTGGTAGCATGCCGCGACAGCGTGGACGTGAACCGTATGTGCAGTTGACGGACTTTGAGCGAGGGCGTGTACGTGGTAGGTTGCATAGCTTAGACGTGGCATGTACCCGTGCGTTGTTTGCAAGAAAATCACGTTACGGTCCAGTTGTATTGCGTATACGTTCACGTTGCGCACATCAAATCTGCAGAATGAAAGTTCCATTCAGTACCCACACCTCCCTAACGAAGCATTTTCGGACGTATGTTCATATAGTATTTTTGTTCAGAATTACGTATAGTATCACTGTTTCAAATATTGACCTTTCCCCTCCAAACACCATGTATAACAACTTCTTTCGCTGGAACCTTTGAATCTGACTTATAACTGGGTATCCGCTTGTTGCAGAAACTGGGCAACGCTGACATGGTCCGTTGTCATCAGCTGTCGAAACAGGTCCGTCACAGATGTAAGTTGACAAATTCCTTCACTGATCAAGGTTTGCGGTGTTGCCTGTCATAGCGTGAACATCCTATTATCACGTTGTTGAGGTTTGCAATTTCAACTGGGTGGTGATCGCAGTATGGACATGGCTAAAATTTCATCCTATACAGATTTGAAGGGTAACAGCCGTGACTCTGTCGGATGAGCTTTGTGGTAGTGGTATGATTCTATCTGAGTCTGACCGAGGGCAGAATGTGACTGCCCAGAGGCACTTTAGTAACTGCACGACTTATCGGGTGATCAAGGAGCGCTGTGGTGAGTGTTTCCAAAACGTGGTGAAACCATTTCCAGACGTCGTGGGGTTGGGCGGCCACTCCTCAAAAATGTTCAAATGTGTGTGAAATCTTATGGGACTTAACTGCTAAGGTCATCAGCTTACACACTACTTAACCTAAATTATCCTAAGGACAAACACACACACCCATGCCCGAGGGAGGACTCGAACCTTCGCCGGGACCAGGCGCACAATCCATGACTGCAGCGCCTAAGACCGCTCAGCTAATCCCGCAATGCCGGCCACTCCTCATAACAGATGTCGGACGTCGTAGCCTGGGCAGACTGGTAAAGCAGGACAGGCGGCGAACTGTGGCGGTAATAACATCAGACCTTAATGCTGCGCACAGTACAAGTGTGCCTGAACACGCAGTGCACCGAACACTCCTAACGATGGACCTCCGTGACAGACGAGCCATGTACGCGCCAATGTAAACACACGAGATCAGCAACTAATACTGAAATGGGCACGTGATCCTGGGCACCGGACGGCGGCGCCCTTGCAGATCGTTGCACGGCCTGATGAATCCCATATACCTTTTTCATCATGCCGATAGGAGGGCGTGAATCCATCGTCTTCCAGGGGAACAGCTCCTTGACACCTGTACTGCGGGACGGAGACAAGCTTGCGGCTGCTCCATTCTACTCTGGGGAACATTCATGTGGGCATCCATGAGCCCTGTGGAGCTAGTGCAAGGCACCGCGACGAGCAAGGTGTATTGTGCTCTGGTTTCAAACCATGATGGTCATGAAACTTCCTGGCAGATTAAAACTGAGTGCCGGATAGGGACTCAAACTCGTGTCCTTTGCCTTTCGCGGGAAAGTGCTCTACCAACTGAGCTACCCAAGTACGACTCCCGCCTCGTCCTCACAGCTCTAATTCTGCCAGTACCTCGTCTCCTACCTTCCAAACTTTACAGAAGCTCTCCTACGAAAGTTGCACAACTAGCTCTCCTGAAAGAAAGGATATTGCGGAGACATCCGGGGGGATGTTTCCAGAATGAGATTTTCACTCTGCAGCGGAGTGTGCGCTGATATGAAACTTACTGGCAGATTAAAACTGTGTGTCCGACCGGGACTCAAACTCGTGTCCTTTGCCTTTCGCGGGAAAGTGCTCTACCAACTGAGCTACCCAAGTACGACTCCCGCCTCGTCCTCACAGCTCTAATTCTGCCAGTACCTCGTCTCCTACCTTCCAAACTTTACAGAAGCTCTCCTACGAACCTTGCACAACTAGCTCTCCTGAAAGAAAGGATATTGCGGAGACATCCTGGGGGATGTTTCCAGAATGAGATTTTCACTCTGCAGCGAAGTGTGCGCTGATATGAAACTTACTGGCAGATTAAAACTGTGTGTCCGACCGGGACTCAAACTCGTGTCCTTTGCCTTTCGCGGGAAAGTGCTCTACCAACTGAGCTATCCAAGCACGACTCACGCCTCGTCCTCACAGCCCTAATTCTCATTCTTGAAACAGAATAGAATTTAAAATGTCGTGTTTGCTTTTAAACCAGTATTTTGCCAGGAACATCGTCTCGAGTTCCGCGTAAGACAAGCTTTCTTTTTCTAGTCGTCTCCCCCCTTATACGCCTCACTGTTCATCTAGCTTACAACGTAAGCAATTTTGCTCGTGTCGTTCCACACTTGTTGCAGTAAATCGCGGAAAACTGCTTGAAAATGCAACGGTTTGTAGTGTACCACTTGGATTAGACTTACAGAATTTAGAAATTCGATTTGTGGGTCACCTTCCGCTCCGATTTCTGTATGACTTGCATCACACCTCACTTGGTTTTTTGTCTTTTTGTTCGTCCTTTGCTCAACAAGGCTATGATATTCTGTAGTACCTCCTTTCATGCTACGTCTAGTGTATCTACTCTTTTTGTTATGTTTCCTACGGTTAGAATTAGTTCTTCATTCTTCTTTGACTGCAGTTCCTTTTTGTTAGTTCTTCATTCTTCTTTGACTGCAGTTCCGTCACCTTTTGAGTGGACTAGGAATTTCTGTCTCTACTAGTTTTCTGGGATGCTTCTCCGTGTCTTGTTCTATCTTACTTAAACGGGCATGTGTTTCTTCTATCTCAGTAGCCTTGTCCCTTACGATCGCTTGTTGCATTTTATGCTCCCGTCCAAGCCTCACTATTACGTTTCTCCTTCTCATGAAACTCTGCATTCAACTTTTGTTGGCTTTTAACAGTTTAAACTTTACCACAGTTCTTTCTTGACCTTCTTTAAAATCTGTTTTAAATTCCTTCTTTAGTCTTTCTTTAATTCCTTCTATAGTCTTTCTTTAATTTCTTCATGGTTTCCTTTTACTTTCCCTTATCGGGACACTTGACTGACAATGGAAGTGACAGATGTTCGGTTTCACTGCAAAGTGGGGTTCTCCCTAGCTGTCTCGTCTTTGTATTTGTGGCATTAAAGTTTTACTCGTGTTTAATTCCACCGGTATTTCCATTTTTACGTATTCTTCTTCGCTCATGTCATCAAAACAAGAATATCTGAATCCTGCTCTATCCTATTCTTCATCTTTACTGAGCCGAGCTCACCCATCAGTAAAAATTGGTATTTGTTCTTCTACCGACGGCATTTTTGCACTTGAAACTCGAAAGTACAAAACACAAGTTGTAACCTCCCCACAGAAAATAAAATAATATGAATAATATTCTCATTTAGCGTAACTACCCAACAGTGAAAAATATAATACAATGTGACAAACCTATAACCTTTCAATAATTGACAGTCAATTTAACCTGGTAAATTTTGGACGTCAGCAATGCTGCGTCATGGCCCTGATACATCATTCTGAATAAACTGAAAAATCTTACCTTAATTAGATCGCCGTATAACGCGAATATATCTGCTCCTATAAGAAATTTCCTGCCGCAGCTAAGTGCAATACTGGCAGATAGATTTGCTTATATAAAAGGAAAGAACTGACTTTTCTTTTCAATAATCTGGATTGCAAAGGATTGCAGAAATTAGTGAATTCTTTAAACTGAGATAAATGTCAAAAGTTACTTTTTATGAGAAGGATTATTATTAACAGATTTTTTTAAAACATTTACATGGGACTTGATGTAACAATACTATATATGCGCGAGGCTGCTTTTACCTTATCCTACAATGCTCAGGCTCTGCCATCGCTGCACACGACCGGCCCAGCCAACACGATACACCAGACACGACTGCTCGCTAGCAACAACATACTGCTACTGCTACACAGTTCCTACTGCAGTCAATACTACTCTTTGGTCTCAGATTCTCTTCTAGCTTACATATCGCAGGCAGCGCGTGAGCAATACATCGAAATTACATCAGCTCGAGTGCGCTAGCAACAAGTTCTTTAATTATGGACCTCTTACATAACCCTCCACTGGGGGGCAAAAATTTGGCAGCGATGGTGAGTCAATTGGACTTGCCATGAGCAACAAATTTTTCTATAATCTATTTAGTTTACTAAGGCTACAATCACAGAGTATATACATAATTGATAAGTGCAGAACATATTAAGAAATTATATAGAGTGCACATGCACTGAGTACAAAACATTCAGAAATGACAAAGTATATACGCAATGAGAACAAAATATATTAACAAAATAGAATGCATACGCACTGAGTACAAAACATATTTTACAAGAATTTAAATGCACTGTATAAGCCTTTACTATTTTACAGGAACTAGGAAAGGAATGGGAAGGATTGGATCATGGTTGTAGCACAGTAGGTTGCACGTACCTGCACTGAAAGTCCATATCTTTCTACAGAAGCACAACACCAAGTGAGAATCTGAAGTTCTCTCCCTGAAGTATTTATCAGTGTAGCCAAGACACTGAAATGTTGTATTAATATCCAATGTTATCATTTTGGTAGTACATTAGGTACACCAAACAGTGGGACCATAATAACATCTCCATCGTTCAAGGTTGTGGACAGCTTGATATGTCAACATCATATTCTTGTAGAATCCATACTCTTACAGCAACGTAGAATTAGTGCAAAAACCAATATAGTGCTCCATGATCATGAGGATGGACAGGATAAACGGATATTGCAGTAATTAGGTCAGAAGGTGAAAGACACATTAAGTCTTATGCTAGTCATCATAGAATTACACTAGTGTATGAACCGATATGAACAATATTGAGTATTACGAAACACTATTCATAACTCATCTGACTGAATCAGTGGCATTCATTGGCCAGTTACAAAGTATTCATATGTTGTTGTTGTTGTTGTTGTCTTCAGTCCTGAGACTGGTTTGATGCAGCTCTCCATGCTACTCTATCCTGTGTAATCTGCTTCATCTCCCAGTACCTACTGCAACCTACATCCTTCTGAATCTGCTTAGTGTATTCACCTCTTGGTCTCCCTCTACGATTTTTACCCTCCACGCTGCCCTCCAATGCTAAATTTGTGATCCCTTGAAGCCTCAAAACATGTCCTACCAACCGATCCCTTCTTCTAGTCAAGTTGTGCCACAAACTTCTCTTCTCCCCAATCCTATTCAATACCTCCTCATTAGTTACGTGATCTACCCATCTAATCTTCAGCATTCTTCTGTAGCACCACATTTCGAAAGCTTCTATTCTCTTCTTGTCCAGACTAGTTATCGTCCATGTTTCACTTCCATACATGGCTACACTCCAAACAAATACTTTCATAAACGACTTCCTGATACATAAATCTATATTCGATGTTAACAAATTTCTCTTCTTGAGAAACGCTTTCCTTGCCATTGCCAGTCTACATTTTATATCCTCTCTACTTCGACCATCATCAGTTATTTTACTTCCTAAATAGCAAAACTCCTTTACTACTTTAAGTGTCTCATTTCCTAATCTAATTCCCTCAGCATCACCCGATTTAATTTGACTACATTCCATTATCCTCGTTTTGCTTTTGTTGATGTTCATCTTATATCCTCCTTTCAAGACACTATCCATTCCGTTCAACTGCTCTTCCAAGTCCTTTGCCGTCTCTGACAGAATTACAATGTCATCGGCGAACCTCAAAGTTTTTATTTCTTCTCCATGAATTTTAATACCTACTCCAAATTTTTCTTTTGTTTCCTTTACTGCTTGCTCAATATACAGATTGAATAACATAGGGGATAGGCTACAACCCTGTCTCACTCCTTTCCCAACCACTGCTTCCCTTTCATGCCCCTCGACTCTTATAACTGCCATCTGGTTTCTGTACAAATTGTAAATAGCCTTTCGTTCCCTGTATTTTACCCCTGCCACCTTCAGAATTTGAAAGAGAGTATTCCAGTCAACATTGTCAAAAGCTTTCTCTAAGTCTACAAATGCTAGAAACGTATGTTTGCCTTTTCTTAATCTTTCTTCTAAGATAAGTCGTAAGGTCAGTATTGCCTCACGTGTTCCAACATTTCGACGGAATCCAAACTGATCCTCCCCGAGGTCCGCATCTACCAGTTTTTCCATTCGTCTGTAAAGAATTCGCATTAGTATTTTGCAGCTGTGACTTATTAAACTGATAGTTCAGTAATTTTCACATCTGTCAGCACCTGCTTTCTTTGGGATTGGAATTACTATATTCATCTTTAAGTCTGAGGGTATTTCGCCTGTCTCATACATCTTGCTCACCAGCTGGTAGAGTTTTGTCATGACTGGCTCTCCCAAGGCCGTCAGTAGTTCTAATGGAATGTTGTCTACTCCGGGGGCCTTGTATCGACTCAGGTCTTTCAGTGCTCTGTCAAACTCTTCACGCAGTATCTTACCTCCCATTTCGTCTTCATCTACATCCTCTTCCATTTCCATAATATTGTCCTCAAGTACATCGCCCTTGTATAAACCTTCTATATACTCCTTGCACCTTTCTGCCTTCCCTTCTTTGCTTAGAACTGGATTGCCATCTGAGCTCTTGATGTCCGTACAAGTGGTTCTCTTATCTCCAAAGGTCTCTTTAATTTTCCTGTAGGCAGTATCTATCTTACCCCTAGTGAGATAAGCTTCTACATCCTTACATTTGTCCTCTAGCCATCCCTGCTTAGCCATTTTGCACTTCCTGTCGATCTCATTTTTGAGATGTTTGTATTCCTTTTTGCTTGCTTCATTTACTGCATTTTTATATTTTCTCCTTTCATCAATTAAATTCAATATTTCTTCTGTTACCCAAGGATTTCTACTAGCCCTCGTCGTTTTACCTTCTTTATCCTCTGCTGCCTTCACTACTTCATCCCTCAGAGCAACCCATTCTTCTTCAACTGTGTTTCTTTCCCCCATTGCTGCCAATTTTTCCCTTATGCTCTCCTTGAAACTCTGGTTCTTTCAGCTTATCCAGATCCCATTTCCTTAAATTCCCACCTTTTTGCGGTTTCTTCAGTTTTAACCTACAGGTCATAACCAATAGATTGTGGTCAGAGTCCACATCTGCCCCTGGAAATGTCCTACAATTTAAAACCTGATTCCTAAATCTCTGTCTTACCATTATATAATCTGATACCTTTTAGTATCTCCAGGATTCTTCCATGTATACAACCTTCTTTTATGATTCTTGAACCAAGTGTTAGCTATGATTAAGTTATGCTCTGTGCAAAATTCTACCAGATGGCTTCCTCTTTCATTTCTTAGCCCCAATCCATAATCACCTACTATGTTTCCTTCTCTCCCTTGTCCTACTGACGAATTCCAGTCACTCATGACTATTAAATTTTCGTCTCCCTTCACTACCTGAATAATTTCTTTTATCTCATCATACATTTCATTAATTTCTTCATCATCTGCAGAGCTAGTTGGCATATTAACTTGTACTACTGTCGTAGGCATGGGCTTTGTGTCTATCTTGGCCACAATAATGCGTTCACTATGCTGTTTGTAGTAGCTTACCCGCATTCCTATTTTCCTGTTCATTATTTAACCTACTCCTGTATTACCCCTATTTGATTTTGTATTTATAGCCCTGTATTCACCTGACCAAAAGTCTTGTTCCTCCTGCCACCGAACTTCACTAATTCCCACTATATCTAACTTTAACCTATCCATTTCCCTTTTTAAATTTTCTTACCTACCTGCCCGATTAAGGGATCTGACATTCCACGCTCCGATCCGTAGAATGCCAGTTTTCTTTCTCCTGATAACGACGTCCTCCTGAGTAGTCCCCGCCCGGAGATCCGAATGGGGGACTATTTTACCTCCGGAATATTTTACCCAAGAGGACGTCATCATCATTTAATCATACAGTAAAGCTGCATGTCCTCGGGATAAATTACGGCTGTAGTTTCCCCTTGCTTTCAGCCGTTCGCAGTACCAGCACAGCTAGGCCGTTTTGGTTAATGTTGCAAGGCCAGATCAGTCAATCATCCAGACTGTTGCCCCTGCAACTACTGAAAAAGCTGCTGCCCCTCTTCAGGAACCACATGTTTGTCTGGCCTCTCAACAGAGACCCCTCCGTTGTGGTTGCACCTACGGTACGGCCATCTGTATCGCTGAGGCACGCAAGCCTCCCCACCAACGGCAAGGTCCATGGTTCATGGGGGGAAGTATTCATATAGTGTTACAAGTATTCATATAGTGTTACAAAACATTCAGTGTTATTTACAAATCAATCAGTGGCATTCATTGGCCAGTTACAAAGAACTCATATAGTGTTACAAAACATTATTCAGTGTTATTCACAAGTCATCATTTAAAACAGGAGTTATTGAGTATAGCATCAAGTTACTGGTCTTTATATACGATATTATGTAAGTGACATAAGACATGTGTAAAATGTAAGACATTGGAACTATTACTCAAGGTCGGTAGTCCAATAATACATAGACATAATGGAATCAATACACAGAAAATTTGCATTATCTTTAGAACTACAAATATATCTTAAACTGGTAGCATTATTTAGTTGTATACTGGTAATAGTTGGGACTCGTATTTTTTTTTTTTTTTAGCAATGCATTGCACTGTGATCGATAATTAATTGCTGGGGCATGAAAATATTTGCTTTTGACTTATTGCTGGAAATAAGGATTATTAACGTCATTCGTCATGAGTCAGCTGTAGCAAGGTTACGAAACAAGTACAGTATATGTGATCACATTCATAAATTATATACACAACTGGGTAAAACAATGCAAGTACTAGAACATGTTTAATAAGTAACAGGTTTAGTAAGTATCATGAAAAGCTTCTTCTGGAAAAAATACGAAGTGGATTATTGAGCTGAAAGAAGAAATGCATGTTACGCTGAAAAGTAGTGAACTTCGAATTAACAGGTAATGAAACGTGTACTTAATATGTATGTACTCTAGCTGTCTTTTCCAAAACATTCAGTCATTATACTATGCGACATAAGACATGCTGTCAAAAGGAACTGCAACAAATACTTAATTAACTACATAGCATTTCTTAACTAACAGTAAATATATAAACTTCCTCATTATCATTATCTGCAAAGAAAAACTTCATTATTCATATCACCATAACTTCATCAATATAATCACCTGCAAAGGAAAACTTCATTACTCGTATTAGCATATTCTTCATATAACTATTCATCATCATTTATTAACATCTGCAAAAATAGACACTTCATTATGCATATTCATATTACCATTTACTTCATACAAATATTCATTATCATTCATTACTTCATATGGTATAGAGTTTCTTACTTCTAGCATATTTCATCACTAAAATTAACATCTGTAGTTCTGTCTGACAGTCTGCATCAATCGCCTTGTATTCTGAAAGAAAAATAATTAGTCAAGACTGCTATCATACGATGTGTACAGTATATTCTGGTTAATGCTTGTTAATTCTGATCCATTTACTCTTCATGACAAGATATTGCATTTTCTTTCCTTCATTCTGATGGTAAAATTTCCATTTCATAGTAAACCACTGTGGTTGTTTAATTCATTTCTTTTACACGGTATTGCTTTCTGAAAAATGATGAACATGGATTAATATCTTGCATTTAATTCATATACCCATTAGATAAAAACTTGTTTCTAGTAATATAATTAAGCATACAGCATAGCATGACAGAAAACGTATTAGGTCAAAAACATAGTCAGTTGCCAAGTGCAAGAAATGTACACGCAGTATCATAATGTAGCAGCAAAAAATGTAGAATAGTCAAGATATTGAGATATCATAATAGAAAATGTAAAAGTCAACTGTTGTTTGTTACATCTTAAAGATTTCATAGTGCATACAGACAAAAATTCTACTTTCGATAGGAAAACAATCATACATACACAAAATCGAAAATGTGCACGGTCTGATATATAACGACAAGAAAAGCGATCTGCTACCCTTACCTTGCCGGGCACTTGCCAGGAAAAAAATATGATAATCATCAGTAAGTGTTCATATCAATAACCGGAAAAGGCATTAAAATGTGATAAATCATAAAGTATGTTCATTCAATAAAGGGTTTAATATTGGAGACATGGTGATTGCCTTTGTTTTTTCTGGCTCTCAAAGTTTCAACATGTACCACATTGGGATGAGGAATGCTGCGAATTCTGTATGGACCTGCGTATAGAAGTTCAAATTTACTGCATCTACTCTTTCCTCTGTTGGATAAATAGTGTGTGCGTACTAATATCTTCTGTCCAATGAGAAAGTCACGGCGTGTACAAACCTGTTTTTGCTGTATTCTCCGGCGCTCTGCGGCACGTTTGATGTTGTTGAGCACAATGTCAATTATTTCATGGTGACGTAGTCGACGAGATGTAGGAAAAGATACTAATTCTTTAATTTTGTTAGGTGGTTCAACATTTTTCAATATAACAGTCGGAGATAGCATAGTGGATTCATTTGGTATGGAGTTAATTACATCCTGGAATGAGAGTATGTGTGTATCCCAATCAATACGTCTCTTATGGCAGTACATTCTACAAAGTTTTCCAATTTCTTTCATCAGTCGTTCACAGGGGTTCGAAGAAGCGTGATACTTAGATATATAGATCGGAGAAATGTTTCTAGCTCTAAACAGTTTACCAATTTCTTTCATCAGTCGTTCACAGGGGTTCGAAGAAGCGTGATACTTAGATATATAGATCGGAGAAGTGTTTCTAGCTCTTAACATACGTGTCCATATCGCAGATCGAAATTGTGGTCCGTTGTCGGAAATTACTTTCAATACATGCCCTACATCAAATAAAAAATGTTTTACAAATGCATTCGAAATAGATTTAGCAGTAGCTTTGCGTAACGAAGTGAAGGTAACAAATTTCGAAGTGAGTCCAACAGTGACAAAGATGTAGCAAAAACCTCTATTAGTTCTGGGAATCGGTCCAAAAATGTCTACAGCGGCCATGTGTCTCAATTTAACAGGTACAATGGGATGTAACGGAGGAATATGTGAAGTCGTGTCTGATTTAGCTTTCTGGAAGATTTTACGTGACGCTAAAACTCGTCGAATACGTTTCTCCATGTTGTAAAAATAACAGTTCTGTCTCAGTATAAGAAAACATTTTCTGGCTCCATAATGTGCGTAACTTAAATGAGTATACCAAATTAATTTGTTACCAAGTTCGTCAGGAATACATAATAACCAGTTGTTGCCGTCAGGGTGAGAGCGGCGAAACAGAATGTTATTGCGTACCGTGTAATGGTTTCTAATGGTAACGTTATTCTTATCTTACCAAAGGTGTTTCATTTCTTTCCATACGTTGTCTTTACTTTGCTCTTGTGCTATGTCTCGTAATGACGAAGAAATAAAATTTTCAAATGCGACATGTTGAATATACATGACGTTAGAATTTGCTTGATGGAAGTTGGTTGCGACGTCTTGCTGATTGTTGCAGAGAGAACGGGATAGTGCGTCTGCTACAATATTTTGTGTACCGGGAATGTGAACAATTGTAAAATTAAATTCCTGTAAATACAGTTTCCATCTGCTTAATCTGTCATGTGTAAATTTAGCGGAAAGTAAAAACTGGATAGCTTTATGGTCTGTGTAAACGGTAGTATGTCTTCCATAAAGAAAATGCCTAAATCGGGTAAATGCCCATACAACACATAATGTTTCAAGTTCTGTAACAGAATAATTGCGTTCAGCAGGTGACAGAACGCGACTTGCAAAAGCGATGTTTTTAATTACTGTATTACCGTCTTCTTCAATTTCCTGAAAAATGTGTACGCCTAAAGCTGTGTTAGAAATGTCAGTAGCAATGGAAAAAATTCTAGTGAGATCTGGGTGTGATAAAAGTGGTGCATTCAACAAAGCTTGTTTCAGATTGACAAATTCAGACTGCGCTTGGCTATCCCAGGACCAAATAGTGTTCTTACCCGTCAGTTGGCATAATCTAGGGGTGTCTAAAGCAGAGTAATGAATAAATTTACGGAAAAAGTTAATTAAACCCAGAAAGCTGCGTAGTTGTTTCTTCGTCGTTGGAACAGTAATGTCACGTAGAGCTTGAAGTTTTTGCGGGTCAGGCGCTATGCCTTCTGCTGAAATTACATGTCCCAGAAATTTTATAGAAGTTCTGCCAAAGTGCGATTTGTTAAGATTAACTGTGAGTCCTTGTGCACGAAAAGTTTGCAACAGTTGTTCCAGAATCGAATTGTGTTCAGACCAGTTAGCTTCTGCAATAAAAATGTCGTCTACATACGTTGTGATTCTGTCTTTAAGTTCTGTCGGAAGTATAGTATTCAAACCGTGAATAAACGCTGCTGAAGAAATTGTTAAACCGAACGGTAATATACAAAATTGATAACAGTCACCAAAACAGAGAAATGCTGTGTACTTTCTGCAGTTCGGATGGAGCTGAATTTGCCAAAATCCCGATCTCAAATCTAATGTGGAATAAACAGCAGTACCATGAAATTTCTATAGAAGTTCTTCTAGTGTTTGTGGGCGATCTGTTTCATTAATGATAATGTCGTTGACATGACGCGAATCTAGTACGAGGCGAAGTGAGCCATCCTTTTTCTGAAAAATATGGAGCGGGTTTATGTACGGACTAACTGCTGGTTCAATAATACCTTGGTCAAGCATAGTTCGCAATTCTTTCTTAACTTGTTCTCTGTGAATATACGGAATGGGATAATGTTTGGCTTTAAACGTGTCGTGCTGTTTAACTTGAAATTCATACATAAAACCGGACATAGTACCAGGGATGTTGTCAAAAACTGGAGCTTGCTGTAAAAGAATTTTGCGTAGTTGCGTACGTTCGTCGTCTGTATTTGCACTGCTCTGTTCAACCTTATCCGAAATCGTTTGTATAACGTCATAGTCGGCTTCGTCTGGTGCATTGTAGTTGTGAACATACGTATCTGTGAACAATGTGGAATGACAGTTTATGTTACGTGATGCAGAAATGACCTCTGTCCGATTAATTGTTTGTTCTTCTGCAGATAAAGAGTGCTGAAAATCTAATGCCAGTTGTACATTTTCATCCTTTAACATTAACTAGGAATTTTGAAAGTCAATAATTGCGTCGTGTTGTACCAAAAAATTCGTACCTAAAATAACGTCTGTTGTCAATAAGGGAACAATCCAAAAATTTGAGTGGAACGTATGACCTGCAATACAAAATGATAATTGTGTCTGTAATTTTACATCTACTCCTTTACCAGATACTGCTCCTTTTACTTTAGTTTTGCCTAATGGTAACGTAGGATAGATGTTACCTTTGTTACATCGATTACTGCTGAAAATGTGTATGACCCAATCTTTACTTCAATGACAGGGTGGCAAATGGTTTTCTGAATAACTGGTTTTTCCTGCAAAAGAGTGTCTCGGATGTCGTCAGAAGTAATAACATTCTCGTGAATAACATTCTGCGTGTCAAAAGTAGTGCTTACGTTGTTGGAAGATGCAACCTGTACTGTATCTAGTCAAATTCTTTCTGACGTACTGTTATTTGCGGGAGGATGCTGTGGAATCTCGACTATTTGTACTGTTCTGTTATTTCTCCTGACGTATTAGGTTCGGGATGATACCGACTGTCTGGTTCATTCATGATAATCTGTTGTTGCGGATGATTCTGCTGCTGGTAAGACCGACTGTTATTAAACGTACGCTGAAAACTGTGCTCTTTACTTTTACGTCTGTCATAATAATCATTGCTATACGGCGCGTTGCGATAGGAGTTGAAATGATGTGTTTTCTGTATGTACTGACTTCCTTGTTGCGGTGCGTTACTATTTGGTGGAGCCGACGGCGGCGAAACATTAAAGCTTGGTTGACCTTGCAGACTACATTGTTGGTTTGGTATGCTAACCAGCTGCTTTTGATGCAGTTGCGGTGAAAACCCTCTATTGTTCCCAAAATGTGTTTGCGATTGCTGATAATTTTGCATATACTGATGATTAAAATTTTACCACTTATTAAAATTACGCTGGTAGTTCTTGTCATTTCAGCAGTATCTAATGAAAATTGTCACTTTCCGTAAAACTTGTCATATCTGGTTTTCTTTACTCATTCCTAATTCTAGATAGATCGATAGTTGAAGAGCTGTTTTGATAGATATAAAGGAGAGTAGATGAGAAGGCAGCAGTGCAGAAAACTAAAGATGAAATAGCACTACTACGGCTCGAGGCCCTGTGCACGCTACGGCACATATTCATCGAAGTGTAATGAATCCCCTGAGGTCACTTACGCGCTGCAAATAAATTTTAGTTTCTGTATTACAGGTAATGTCGGTGAGAATTCAAAAGCAAATTGTTGTATCCAGTCCAATTCTAGTTTCTGCATTAAAGGCTAAGCTGATGAAAATACAAAAGCAAATTGTCGTATCCAGTCCAAAGGATGTATTTGTGTTCCGTCATTTTTAAATACCTTAGATTTTTTCACGGATAAAAATTGCTTATAATTAAAGTTATAGTCTCTGAATGTGCGAAATGGTTCAGGATTGTATGATAATCCGTTTGTCTGTGTCTGCCCGGAATCAAGGTCACGTACTTTCTGTAAATTACCTAAATTATACTGGCTGTATGAGTGTGGCAAATGTTCGGAATGTGGCAAATCTTTGGAATGTGGCGTATGCTGTGTCGTGTTACAGGCTGAAATATTTTTCATCTCCGTCAATTCGTGCTGTAAAGATGACAATTTTCTACGTAATGTACACTCCTGGAAATGGAAAAAAGAACACATTGACACCGGTGTATCAGACCCACCATACTTGCTCCGGACACTGCGAGAGGGCTGTACAAGCAATGATCACACGCACGGCACAGCGGACACACCAGGAACCGCGGTGTTGGCCGTCGAATTGCGCTAGCTGCGCAGCATTTGTGCACCGCCGCCGTCAGTGTCAGCCAGTTTGTCGTGGCATACCGAGCTCCATCGCAGTCTTTAACACTGGTAGCATGCCGCGACAGCGTGGACGTGAACCGTATGTGCAGTTGACGGACTTTGAGCGAGGGCGTATAGTGGGCATGCGGGAGGCCGGGTGGACGTACCGCCGAATTGCTCAACACGTGGGGCGTGAGGTCTCCACAGTACATCGATGTTGTCGCCAGTGGTCGGCGGAAGGTGCACGTGCCCGTCGACCTGAGACCGGACCGCAGCGACGCACGGATGCACGCCAAGACCGTAGGATCCTACGCAGTGCCGTAGGGGACCGCACCGCCACTTCCCAGCAAATTAGGGACACTGTTGCTCCTGGGGTATCGGCGAGGACCATTCGCAACCGTCTCCATGAAGCTGGGCTACGGTCCCGCACACCGTTAGGCCGTCTTCCGCTCACGCCCCAACATCGTGCAGCCCGCCTCCAGTGGTGTCGCGACAGGCGTGAATGGAGGGACGAATGGAGACTTGTCGTCTTCAGCGATGAGAGTCGCTTCTGCCTTGGTGCCAATGATGGTCGTATGCGTGTTTGGTGCCGTGCAGGGGAGCGCCACAATCAGGACTGCATACGACCGAGGCACACAGGGCCAACACCCGGCATCATGGTGTGGGGAGCGATCTCCTACACTGGCCGGACACCTCTGGTGATCGTCGAGGGGACACTGAATAGTGCACGGTACATCCAAACCGTCATCGAACCCATCGTTCTACCATTCTTAGACCGGCAAGGGAACTTGCTGTTCCAACAGGACAATGCACGTACGCATGTATCCCGTGCCACCCAACGTGCTCTAGAAGGTGTAAGTCAACTACCTTGGCCAGCAAGATCTCCGGATCTGTCCCCCATTGAGCATGTTTGGGACTGGATGAATCGTCGTCTCACGCGGTCTGCACGTCCAGCACGAACGCTGGTCCAACTGAGGCGCCAGGTGGAAATGGCATGGCAAGCCGTTCCACAGGACTACATTCAGCATCTCTACGATCGTCTCCATGGGAGAATAGCAGCCTGCATTGCTGCGAAAGGTGGATATACACTGTACTAGTGCCGACATTGTGGATGCTCTGTTGCCTGTGTCTATGTGCCTGTGGTTCTGTCAGTGTGATCATGTGATGTATCTGACCCCAGGAATGTGTCAATAAAGTTTCCCCTTCCTGGGACAATGAATTCACGGTGTTCTTATTTCAATTTCCAGGAGTGGATTATTGGACGAACCTATCTCACTAATCGTCTGCTGTAAATTTTGGAATTCGGGTGTTTGATTAAACGAAACTGGTGACATATCGTCCGATTTGGTGGCATTGTTATTTTCGATAACGTCAATACGACTGGCCAATTCATCAAATTTTTCGGTCAATGCTTTAACCTGATCATCATTTTTAGTGTCACAAGCATTAATTTGTTTTTGGATTTTACGGGTAGTTTTGTTCAATTTCTTAACGTCTGCTTTAATGGCATCGGGATCCTGTATTAATTCTAATTGTTCAAGTCTGTTGGTCACTGTCTGAAAGTCTACTGTGTGTGTGTCCGTTTTTGTTTTAAGATCGGAGATTTCATCATGCAATTCGGTGTTTCGTCTGATACTGTAGCAATGTTATTGTCTACGTATGTTTTTGCTTTCGTAAATAATTTAAGTTTATCTTCCTGTCTCTGTGCAGTAATTGTTTCCATGACTTGTTTCTTTACTCTGTTCTGTTCCTGTATGAATTTACGGTAACGCGTTTCATTGTTTTGTAAGTGGTGATTAAAACATTCGTCAATTAAGCTATTCTGTTGTTCGAATTTCTTGTCTACTCTCGCATCCAGTGTGCGTGAAAGTTCTGCTGACATTAATTTAAACTCGTCGCGTAACTGTGTTGTGTTTTCAGAACATTGTTTAGCGACTGCACTAATTTCATCTCTAAGTAATTTAGTTGTGGCTGCATGTGTATTACTTAATTCTTGTGCCACACATCTAATTTCTTCACTACTATTCCTAGCACAAGCCTTAATTTCCTCACGTAATTGTTTTTTAGTTTCATTACACTGCTCGGCAACGGCTGTAATCCGTTCAGTAAGCTGTTCAGTAGGGGTGTCAAGTTTTTCATTAAACTGTTTGGAATTGTTGTCTAGTTTTTCATTAAGTTGTTTGGAATTGTTGTCTAGTTTTTCATTAAGTTGTTTGTTGGATTCATTAAGTCGTTTGAAATTTTCATTAAGTTGTTGCAATAATGCCATAACTCGATCCATGCCAAAATTAGCTGCTGTATTCTCTGTGCTGTGAGATTGGTGTATCTGCATGTGTCACGTTTTGTATAACCATTTGGTCATTGTCTGATTCACAAAAAGGTTTGCTAATCGGATGTGCTGTGTTGGTCACTACAGCGGAATCAAATAAATCTGATGTGCTTTGTGTATATTGGTCACCTTCGTTAGAAACAATTATCTGTTCGCTACGTAAATTTTGCAAATCAGGTGTTTCAAACTGGACAGCGTTCATTGTAACGAAACGTGCCGCGTCATCAATTGTCATTAAATTAACAGAGGACACAATTCAATTTGTTTGCTCATCATTAGCATCAAAATCATTACTAGTGATCGACACATACTGATTATCTGTAATTAGAGGATTATCACTATTACACTGAGTGTCGCTAGTATTATCAGTCAAATTATTCGAGTCAGCTTTTTCACTCCTTGCACATCGCGATGCACTGTTAGCAGTTTTGCGCGGCATTTTCACAACTCAAAGTTAAGCACAAAATCAAACAAAGACAAGGCAAAAATGGAACAAATACAGTTACAACAAAGAGCAATAAATTGCCGATGATATGTGGAAGAAAAAGTGACAAATTAGTAAATGCGTTGCACCAGATGCAAACTACTTTTAATATTAAGTAAATAAGAGCAGATATGTAGCTGACCACTTCTCAGAAATTCACAAAAATTCGATCCTGGCCGGTTGTCGCCAAGTGTAACCTCCCCACAGAAAATAAAATAATATGAATAATTGACAGTCAATTTAACCTGGTAAATTTTGGACGTCAGCAATGCTGCGTCATGGCCCTGATACATCATTCTGAATAAACTGAAAAATCTTACCTTAATTAGATCGCCAGATAACGCGAATATATCTGCTCCTATAAGAAATTTCCTGCCGCAGCTAAGTGCAATACTGGCCGATAGATTTGCTTATATAAAAGGAAAGAACTGACTTTTCTTTTCAATAATCTGGATTGCCAAGGATTGCAGAAATTAGTGAATTCTTTAAACTGAGATAAATGTCAAAAGTTACTTTTTATGAGAAGGATTATTATTAACAGTTTTTTTTAAAACATTTACATGGGACTTGACGTAACAATACTATATATGCGCGAGGCTGCTTTTACCTTATCCTACAACGCTCAGGCTCTGCCATCGCTGCACACGACCGGCCCAGCCAACACGATACACCAGACACGACTGCTCGCTAGCAACAACATACTGCTACTGCTATACAGTTCCTACTGCAGTCAATACTACTCTTTGGTCTCAGATTCTCTTCTAGCTTACATATCGCAGGCAGCGCGTGAGCAATACATCGAAATTACATCAGCTCGAGTGCGCTACCAACAAGTTCTTTAATTATGGACCTCTTACAAAGTCTAACTACCTTCTCTCTCTCTGATTTCGTCACATGCCAGACAGTTCAGATGTTTCGCCTAAAACAGTAAAATAGGTTCCACAGTGAAACTCAGTCTAGAAGTCTGACAGAAAATCCAAAGAGAGTCTTGTCATATTTCACATACATGCATCGAAAAGACACAATCAGTATCTTCACCGCGCTATAGCAATGGTAATATAAAGGAAGACACTGTCCGTCCCCGGTAGCGGAGTGGCCAGCGCGACAGAAGGTTCATCCTAAGGGCCTGGGTTCGATTCTCGGCTGGGTCGGAGATTTTATCCCCACAGGGACTGGGTGTTGTGTTGTCCTCATCATCAGTATTTCATCCCCAGCAACGCGCAAGTCGCCGAAGTGGCGTCGAATCGAAAGACCTGCACTCAGGCAAAATTTACATTTTACTGAAGACAGTGCCACTAAATCGGAGTTACTAAACACAGTTTTCCGAAATACTTTTACCAAAGATGGCGAAGTAAATATTCCAGGACTCGAATATAGAACTACTGCCAAATGAGTAAGCAGTTTAAAGGGCTTAACAAAGACAATTATTTCTGTCCAGATAACCAATCAATAAGATTCCCTTCAGAGTATGCTGATGTATTAGCTCCGTATTAAGCAATTATATAAAATCGCTCACCCGACGAAAGATCCGCACCAAAAAGTGGAAAGTTTTGTGGTTACACCAATGCTCAAGAAAGGAAATAGGAGCAATAGGGTTCTGAAACATATGCTGTGTTCGAGCATTATGAATTACCTCGAAGGAAACGGTCTATTGACACAGTCAGCACGGATTCAGGAAATACCGTTCTTGTGAAACACAATGACATGGGAACTAAAACTGATCCTATATTTCTAGGTTTCCAGAAAGCTTTTGACACCGTTCCTCACAATAGTGTTCTAATCAAATTGCGTGCGTATCGAGTATCGCTCCAGTTATACAACTAGATTCGCGATTTCCTATCAGAAGGCCACAGTACGCAAAATCATCCACAATGAAGTAACATATGCCCTTTGCTGTTCCTAATGTATACAAACGATTTAGGAGACAATCGTAGCAGCCCTCTTAGATTGTTTGTAGATGATGCTGCCATTTACCGTACAGTAATCAGACGATCGAAGTCAATTACAAAATGAGTTAGACACGAGATTAGAATGGTGCGAAAAGAGGTAGTTGTCTCTTAATAAGGAAAAGTGTGAAGTCATCCACATGAGTACAAAAAGAAATCGCTTAAATTTCGATTACACGATAAATCACACAAATTTAAAGGATATCTTTTGGATTAAATACATAGGATTTACAATTCCGAACAACTGAAAGTGTAACGATTACATTGATAATGACGTTGAGGGGAATGCAAATCAAAGACTACGTTTTATTGGCAGAACACTCAAAAAAATGAAACTGATCTGCTGCTTACACTACGCTTGTTCGTCCTCTGCTAGAGAACCACTATGCTGCATGGAATCCTCACTAGAAAGTATTAACGGAGGAATCTAAAAAGTTCAAACAATGGCAGCTCATTTTGTAGTGTCGCTACACAGAGGAGGGAGTCTCACGGCAATGATAAGTGATTTGGGATGGCAATCATTAAAACAAAGGTGTTTTTCGTTGCTACGAGATCTTTTCACGGAATTTCTTTCACCAACTTTCTCCTCTGGGTGTGAAATTACTCGTAAATATGTTACTGTCGCAATGATGTGCTCAAACTGCCCCGCTCCTTGTTCGTCGTCGTCGTCGTGTTAGTTGCCTCAAAGCACTGCATTCCAAGATGCTATAGGTTTCTGTTTCACACATAATTTCCTTGACGATGACACATTATTTTACTCTCTCTGCACATGGACTAGTCACTCTATTGTTCATAACTGCCTCTTATTATTGCGTTCCAAATCACTATGCTCCACCGACAAGCAGTAATCCTTAGAAATGGTTCAAATGGCTCTGAGCACCATGGGACTTAACATCTGAGGTCATCAGTCCCCTAGAACGTAGAACTACTTAAACTTAACTAACATATGGATATCACACACATCCATGCCAGAGGCAGGATTCGACCCTGCGACCGTTGCGGTCGCAGGATTCGAACCTGCGACCGTTGCTGTCGCGCGGTTCCAGAGTAGTAGCGCCTAGAACCGCTCGGCCACTCCGGCCGGCGTAATCCTTAGACAGGCAGCCAACTGTACAGCTCCTGTATTTTCTTTCATTAATTGCGCGGCCATTGGGCACTGGTATGGAAGCTCTGCAGGGAGAACAAACTTCGTTACGAAACACCTGTGAGCATGTTCCACAGTACGAACACGTGTTAGTTATGCTGTACACACATTATACTTTCTCAGTTAACAATGCAAAAAATGTCGATGTGAAATAATAAGAGTACAAATCATGTTACTTCTTTTATATTCCTTTAGATACGTAAGGTACCCCATAAGTGTGCCTAGACTTATGCGCGCTTGTGTTAACAGACACGTTTATGCTCAACCAATCGCTGCGTTGGGTTTCCGCTTTAATTTGTTAATTTATCGTTGTTCACGGAAGCCTTTTCATTCATATTCAAACAGCAATATGTTCCATCAACGGTAGCTAATCACCACCAACCACGATGCTGTATCGTTCACTAATTTCATAAATAATTCCGCGAACCTTTGCGTGAATAAACCAGATTATGATTTACTTTTACCCTTCGAACCGACGTAATACTTTCAGTCTCATAAGCATCTCTTCCACAAACACTTCAGGCATGTGCCCGACTCGGCTGCATGCGACCACTCCCTACGAAACCCTGACAACGACATTGCTCTCACATACATGCGCGTGACCGGTATCACCTGCGTATTTTTGACTTTAAATAAGAAGACAGTGCCCTCGCCAGGAAAATGTGCGCTCATCTTCGAAAGTTCCAGAAACCAGAGATGTGTAAGGAGTATAATTTACTACGTCGTATCATCAATGATAGTAATAGCTCTTACACACATGAAATGGAGCATCACCATGCATCTCCAGAAGAGGACTGACGTACCTCTGACTGTCGATTGTTATTTGTTACAACACTGTTGTCAACCGTCACATTAGATATCATGAAGTATTAAACGCAATAGACGAAAGAATCTCTTCAGAACCCCTTTCCAGAAACAGGAGGATATTTCGGCTTGTACGGAGTCATCCCTGGACGTTAACTTGAAACGTGTAGGAACGATTTGTAAGTAATGTAATATGAATGTAATATTGTGTCGTTGTTCTGGCCATCAATGCTGTTCTCCATGGTAGTATCCCTGCATAACTAGTGCACCGCACATACAAAAGAATCTGTTTATCGTAGTCAAGTCTAGGATTTTCTCTACAATTTTTGCTTCATGTACTTCCTTCCATTACCAGTTGTTGTGTGATGTCAATAGATCCCTTCTTTTATTTAAGTTTTGCCACATATTTATTTTGTCCTAATTTCGATTCCGTACCTCTTTGTTTGCTATTCGATCTGCCTATTCAATCTTCAGCGCTTTTCCACAGCACCACATTTCAAAAACTTCAATTCTCTTCTTGCCTGAACTTTTTATCAGTCTTGTTCCATTTCCATAGATGCCTACACTCCATACAAACGCCTTTAAAAGACTATTTTTGCAGCCAAGCCTTCCTGTCCCTCTGCCCCTACACTTCCCTCCATTCTAAATTTAATGTTTCTTGATGCATCATTATATATCCTATCATCTATACGTATTTTAGTAGCACAACGCCAATTTGTCCCCACTTAGTTTCAGTTTCTCTTCATCACTTATCCGATTTACCCATATAATTTTCAAGTCTTCTGCAGCCCCATATTTCAAATCTAACTTCTTCTTGTATGTATAACTTATCGTACACGTTTCACGTCGATATAGAGCTAGCCTGTTGACAAAAACTTTCAGGAAAGGTGTTCTAACAGATTCATATTCGTTGTTAACCAATTTCTATTTATCATGAACGATTTACTAGCTATTGTCAGCCTGAATTTTGTGTCATTTGTGCAAACAGCAAAGCTCAGCGATTAGTTTTACTGTCTCAATTTACATGTGCAAAAAATTTGTACAATTCTTCATGCTTCTAGGTATACAGTGAAAATGTATGACTTGATTACGTCGACCACGAGCTGAACTATCGAAACTAGTGGTTGACTAGATATTCTGAATGCATCTCCCTGGTGGTTAGCTCTCATTTTTTAGGGTTCCGTAACTCAGTTAGTAAAAACGGAACCCTGATACGATCACTTTGACTCCTCTCTGTTTGTCCTTCTGCGAAGAACCCTTTTTTCAGGAAGGGTAGAGATATCAAGTTGAAAAATATGTCAAAAACTAAAGTCTACGATCCCTAGGCTTTATTTAAGCTTTTTAGTCAATGTAATCAAAACATACATCCATTTATGTCACATACCCGCAAACTCACTCATCAGAACCTACAGATTACTTTCCGTTGACCTAGAATGATGAGATTTGGCAATAAGAAAGGTTTAACATTGCAAAGAAAGGAAAAAATCCGAAAATTTTTAACTTTTAATTATTTCTTTGCCATTTATTGTCCGTCAGTATATGTGTTCGTCTGCTGAGATTACTTTCTCTCAGGAACTGGTGGAGGTACCAAGTTGAAATTTTGCGTCTGGTACTAAGGTTTCGGTCTCTTGGCGATGTAAAACATTTGCCTCTTATGTCAATGAAGAAAAAGACACGGCCATTTGTCACATATTTTGATACTTGCAAATTCGCTCATCATAACCTGAAGGTGAACTACTTATATAGGTAATTAAGTTTGTATAGAACCTTCAGAACGCGCGTTCTACTCACATTTGTCCAGTTTTCAATTACTTAGGGCCTCCACAACATTCTGTGAAGTTCGTGCCAGTTCAAAGAAAGACTTCTCATAATGTGCTTTACGCTGTGCCCATGGCAAAGTGACACGCAGTTTGTGTATTAACTCGAGCTCAATCAAATTTGTCTGGTGCCACTGTCAGTCCTCACAGCGGAATGGCAACTGCCACAAACAGCACTGTTTGAAATACTTATTGTTCTGCGGTTGCGTTGAGTGGACATTATCCGAGTAAATATTAAAGCTGGCAAACGTGAGGCAGCTGTACCGGCTGGACGCATAAACTAACATTATTTTCCTTGGAGCAAGAATGAAAACGTGTTACGTTGCCATTGCGCATCGTACGAAACACGCAGAAGCGACTCGACCTGCAAGTGTCGAGCATGAGAACGAAAAATCCCCAGAAATTCCAGAGGAATAACACAAGACGACGGTCAGAAAGGTCATCCCACATCTAAAATTAAGTCAAAGTTGTACTATAAATGGAATACTTTCTACTTAGTGATACAAAATTTGTGAATACTTCTTGTGGTACAGTACTGGCACTGGCCTCAAACAGCTGCTCACATATTCCACCCAACGCATTAGCCGCTTCCGTTCTCATATTACAGTAATGTATGGCATCGTAAGGGGAATGTGGAATGGGCGCGACGAAGAGCAATGCAAGGGAACGTTAACGAAGGAAGTTTTTATGATGAACGGCGCGCTCGCCGTGCAGGACGCGGTCTCGTGAGGATTATTTTTCATCCCTTGTCATTTTGTACTTAGCGCACGTACAGGCGTATCGGAGGAGTGGTGTAAAGAATGTGACCTAAATTTTAGCCAACATTTTTTGGTGCTTCCTCAGGCTCATATAACGTATTAGCTCAGCGCTCTCTGCTTCGCTCGCGTAGACTGTATGTCGTACAGATATTCTTTTTTATCTTTATTTAATCGAATTTTTATGTTGTTCACAAACTGCAACACCTAAGCTTTTCACGCTAATTAAGGCCCTATAAGCATGGTCTTTTCCGAATGTACTTGTGAGCAAAAAGAGGTTTTCATAGCTCGAGTCCTAGAGTTTTTGTAATCATACTTTTGCGTTCTGGTGGAGACATTTCCACAGCAACTTTCATCCGTTAACAAATATTTTTTTTATACCTAACTGAGAAGTGAAATACCAATTTTCATAATTTTAGCTTAAAATTTGTTTTAAAACGAAATATTTTCTTAAAAATTTCCTTAAGGTTTGATTTTCCAGAAACATTGGAACTCGTATTATTTTATTTCTGATCGAGAAGTCAAATACCAGTTTTCATAGATGTAACCTTAAAAATAGTTTAGTAGTTCTTTAGCAATTATTTATTTTTAAAAAAACTTTCACCCACTATTATACCCAATTAATCGCTGAATTTCCAAAAATGCTGAAATGCGTACTTTTTTCTGACTGGAAACCAAATATCAGATCTCGCAATACTAGCTTCAAAATACCCTTAATAGCAACATATTTTCAAAAAGCCTTTCACTTCCTATTTCACCCTCTTAGGAGTAGATTTTCGGACGAACCTTTCTTAAACGATGCCTACACGATAATATCCAAACCACCTCCAAACCACAAGGTTCCACACTTAGTGGTTTGGGTTGGGTGATGATGAGTCAGTGAATTGGTCTGACGCTGTTTCACGTCCTTAGGGATTGAATGTCCAAAACAGTGAAACATTTATTTTTTCATCTCTGACCGAGAAGCCAAACACCAGCTTTCAAAGATTTAGCTTTAAAAATGCTTTCGCAATGAAATACTTTCATAAAATGTTTCAGCCCCAGTTTCACTCCCTTAGGGATTGAATTTCCAAAAACAGTGACACGTGTATGTTTTATTTCTAACAGAAAAGACAAATACAAATTTTCAGATATTCTCGCACAATGAAATTATTCCATAAAATCTTTCTCCCCCATCTCACCTTCATAGTGGCTGAATTTCTAAAAACAGTGAAAAACGTTGAGATGTCCTTCTAAATCCGCTGGACAGGACAGGTATTTTAAGTTGTGGAAAGGGGCCAAAATAAGCGGCTGTCAGTTACACTTGAATATAGAACCTTTTATTTGATCAAACATTACAAGAGCCAAGAATTAAAAAACAAAAAACAAAAAAAAACGAAAGCACAGCATTAGTTTTGAAACTTAATTAGTGGTTGAATGCGCCGCACAATCTCATGCCTTAAGGGCAAGACCACTTTAATTTAAAAACGGCTGAAAGCCAATAACTTAAAGCTCAGCCAAAATCAGAAATTTAAAAGGCAAAGCCTTATCTTAAAACAGTTGTTTAATTAGGCTGAAGGCCTAAACCATCTGACGCCTTAAGGGCAAAACAACCTTTATCTATAAATCGACTAGAAGCCATACAAATACAAACAACAAGAACAAACAAGAAAAGGCAGTACATCCAAGAGTTCTCAGAAGTTCCGAGGGCCGGCCTGGAATTCAAACACTGACGCTCGCTTAGGTGAGACAGGCAGTCGGCCCAACCATTCTCGATCCGACGACAACCCAACCGACAGACAGTCAACGGACCCACCGACAAGATAACCTCTGCTTCACCCGACCAGCACACAACAGGGAGTTTAACGGAACAACGTAGAAGGTATTGGCGCCCACAACCAATTATACATTGAGCTGTCAAACTAGACACCGTGCTGGACAGTGACAACCCTATGAGGAAAATACACTGACTGAATTTACATCAATGGTCAGTGCAGGTAACCGCAACGTTAACTGCCACAAGGCAGAAGATTTCGCTGGTGCACTTCAATTCAAATAACCAAGTACAGTTAAACTCCACCGGAGGGTGGCTAAAATTTGCAAACTTGAAAACACACGGTGTTGCTTGCAGGAATATCCTAGCAGCCGACAACGAACTCCAAACGGCACAACGTGAACAGTCGTGTCTTGCTGGTAGATTAAATCAAAACTCAACTTTCATGTCCAGGATTGGTGAGTCACGAACCTCACAGAAATGGGAACAGCACCACACACTCCGACACCACATAGAGGCCGCCAGCGGACCTGGCCAAACTACGCGCCACGGAGATTTCCTCGCTGCTCCACGCCAACTGACCAACTGCCCAGGCCCAGAAACGGTGAAAGGACCAAGTATACGCCGACCGGCGATCAGACGACCAACCGAACGACCAACCAAAGCTCTTCCCGCTCCAATCTCCGTCCGTCGGACAGTTCATGTGTGTCGCCAGCGGTCGGCGAGCATTGGCTGTCGGCACCTCACCGGCGCTCCGTCCCCCGACTTCACTGCTGCTTCGTCCGAACTGACTGCCAGACACACAACGACCCGGAAATACTATCGGTCGCTCCAGAGATGGTACAACAGCGCACTTATCGGTACACGCTGCTGATGCCGCTCATGGGCAAGTAAGGCAGGAAGTTAGTGACGCCAGTCAATGGGATAAGAAAACGAGGCGGCAGTACCGTAATAGAAGATGACAAACAATAAATGGGATAAACGCGAGCCGTGCACGCCTCACACGTATTTTTTTCATTCTAACTGAAAAGCCAAATTTAAAATTTATAGATTTAGCTTTAAAAAGGCTTTCATAACAAAATCTCATTCCCAGTTTCACCCTCTTAGGAGTTCAATTTCGAAAAACTCTGAGAGATGTATTTTGTTATCTGTAGCTGAGAATTCAAATACCAATGTTCATAGATGTAGCTTTAAAAATACTTTATTAGTTCTTAGTGACGTATTTTCAAAACTCTTTTATCCTCTATTTCACCTCCATAGGGTTAAATTTCCATTAATGCTGAAACAAATATTTCTTTATTTCTGACCGAGAAACTAAATCTTCATATACCTAGCTTCAAAACTGCCTTAATAGGAACATTTTTCAAAAAAATCCTTCATCACCTATAACACCCCATAAGGGTTGGAATTTCGAAAAATCGCTTCTTAAACGACGGATACAGTATTAGATCCACTCTTCCTCCGAATGTCAAGTTTTAAGGCTTAGCGGTTTGGGCTGGGTGATGATCAGTCAGGACACTTCCTTTAATATACAGAGATATGAATTCATAGCTTTGAACCTGCGTATCTACATTAGAGAAGGTAGATATGCCTGTTTATCTACCCTGTTTAGATGGGTGTTGTATTATCGAAGCTACGGAATTGAGACATCTCCCATTAGAAGTAAACATATGATGCATGCCTTCACTGTGACGCTTTCCATGTAAATTATATCAAGTTCCGTTGAATATTTGATTTTTCTGTAAGCAATCTTTTTCTTGTTACGACTGAGGTTTACTCCACTTTTTCGAAACTTAATTACCTCGATGCTGGAGACAAATATACGTTCTAGTGTGTATTTGTCTAGAAGAGAACATAATATTAAGAAAATAATGAATTATTATGTATAATCACAAGATGCTGAACTACCAGGTATTTAGTTTTGGTTGTTAAGAACGTATAATTATGTGGCCAACACTGCCTTGATTTTGCTCTAATTATTAAATCTTACTCAAATACATTAATGTTGGCGAGTGAGTTTTTTTGTGGAATCATTGCACTAGCTATCTTCTAGACGTAGATATCTCCAGGGAGGTTATTGCTGTATCTTTCGATTGTAGCTACTAGGCAGCGCTGCTGAGACTGACAGGTTGCCGAAACACAGGCGTCCAACGACGGCATCAAAACACTGGCTGGCATACACTGCTTGTAAATAAATACATTGAATGATGTGCACATGACACTCTGACAACATGTTTACAGGCTAGCCTGTAGCTGGCTCCGCAGAATCCCATGGCACCAGCATCATAGCCTGTGGTGCTTGCATCGCTGCCAGCAGGGCTATTCGCGGAAGTATTTTGCTTACACGGGTCTTGTATCTGCCAGAGTGTCGACCAAGTATCCATCTGCTCAGCAAGGATTTAAGTGACCGCACAGCACCAAGTTGGCTTTTCGGTCCCAGATGATCAGCACAGGAGTATGACCACGAACAGCCAAGCAGTCACTACCGACCAGTGCCTCGTCAGACTGTTTATTCTGGGACAGTATATGGCCATACGAGATTTCGAATCTGTGTGAGCTTCCTGTTAGTTACAGTGTTTCACGTCCTGTGGGACTTAGACTACCAATGTTAGTCAACCTCTCATTTGGTACTAGATTGACAAGGAAACTTTCTTAGCACCTTATAGAACCTTGCTCAAAGAACTTTTATTTCCTTTGTAAATTTCTCAAAGAGGTGTTGTTTAATATGTTATTGTGTGTTCAGTGGCATAATGAATGTGTTGTTTATATATTGCTGCCTGTGAATCTTAATTTGCATAAGTTGTTCTGCTTCGATCACAGCACTAGTTAGAATCAGGAGACTTGGTTTTGTTTGATAATATTTTGAATTGTTCATACTTCTTAAATGACATAAACAAACGAAATTAAACGTATAAAATGATTTCTATACATCCATCACCTGGTGGTCATTGGGGCAACAAGTGTTATTATACCTTACGATAGTGAGGTCAACCCATCAGCTGTGTTTACCAATTTTATTTATATATAAGTGATTTTTTAGTTACACCATTTTCAGGCCCTTGTGTACAGTAAACATGTCATGTGTATCGTAGTGTATAAAATACAACATTATAATATCTACAGCTGCTTTTAAATTTGATTATATTTTCACTACCTTATATGAACCAGTTCAAATTACATGGCGCATGTGACCAGCCCATTGTACGAATAACTTTAATAAAAGACACGAGCTACAGAGAGTGTTTATAATGTATCGTATTTGTAATTGTTGCGAAAAAATCAAACACCATACAATATAGATGTATTTCTAGATGAGAAAAGTACATGCATGTCCTCAACTCGTGGTCTAGTTGTTAGAGTTACTGCCTCTGGATCCCGGGTTCGATTCCCGGCGGGTTCGAGGGTTTTCTCCACCCGGGGACTGGGTGTTTGTGTTGTCAGCATTTCATTGTCATTCGGGAAAATGACGAGACTGGTCAGCGAAAAGATTGGGAATTTGTTCGGGCGCTGATAACCGCGCCGTTGAGCTCCCCGAAACCAAAATTATCATGAGTATGTACAACCAGTGAAATGATATGCATACGGTTGTTCAGTAGACCGTAAAACTTAATAAAAAAAAGCACTCCGTCTTCAGGCCACAAGTGGTCCATCGGGACCGTCCGACCGCCGTATCATCCTCAACAGAGGATGCGGATAGGAGGGGCGTGTGGTCAGCACAGCGCTCTCCCGGTCGTTATGATGGTTTTCTTTGACCGGAGCCGCTACTATTCGGTCGAGTAGCTCCTCAGTTCGCATCACGAGGCTGAGTGCACCCCGAAAAATGGCAACAGCACATGGCGGCCCGGATGATCACCCATCCAAATGCCGGCCCCGCCCGACAGCGCTTAACTTCGGTGATCTGACGGGAACCGGTGTATCCACTGCGGCAAGACCGGTGCCTAAAACTTAATAGATCAGTCAATATCAGGAGGAGGACTGTAGCCCTCCTGTGTCAGTCACATAAAACAGTTCAACTACTGAGGCACGTAATGCGGCACTTACATGGGATGGGACCTAAATGTATCATAAAACCAAATGTTACATATATTTAAGGTTGTAAAATATTCAATCGTACCGTAAAAACATATCCTTATAGCACGTATCGCAAATAAATGTACTCTGTATGGGTAGGTTTTAACTATACTCTTAAATATTTTAATTACCTTAACTGTACTTTACATTTAGTGTAATTACACTTTAGGTCCCAACCCATGTAAGTGACGCATTATGCACTACAGCATCTGAACTGTTTTATGTGACTGACACAAGAGGAACACATTTCTCCTCCTTAGGTTGACATAGCCTAATAGGTTTTAGACTCTATTGAATAATCCTATGTACATCTTTACACATGTATGTATGTACTGCAGCTACCTTCTAATTGCAATACCGAAATCGAATAAAACCAGTAAGCGCAATGATGCCGCTTTTCTTACAATATACTACATACAATGACGTTTTACGCTCAGCAGTGGTGGTGTTTAGTGATCGTGCATGTTTCAAGGCTGTTTCACACCATGTACCAAGAGAAATTGCAGGTATTAGAGAGCTTTGGTATAGAAATTTGCGGCGCGTTCTGGCTAACTTAGTAGTTTATCGCACTCGAGCCACAGAGGCAATGGAAATTATAAGAAAAAAACTGAGAATGAAGTATTGTTAGGTAACTGTCTAGGCTGAGCGTAGCAATGGCCAAACACCTGTTGCGAAAACAAAACATATACTGTCAATCTATTAAAGTAAACACTAATGCTGAGATATTAAACACCTATTGTTCATTAGAAAAAGAACGTAAAGTCACAGTTCTGAAAAACCAGTCTAGACTTTACCATCGTCAGACAGAACGTAAATCAAATTCAGTCCAAGTATGTGAGCAGATGTAGAACAGGCGGCCAGTTTGCAACAGCAAGGCATCAGTCCTGATCAACCAGTGGTCTGTCTTCTGCTTATCTCATCTGCCTTACTACATTGCTCTACAGATCACCCCATGCTATGTCCAGCATGTGGTGTGTAGCTATGGCGCGACTGGTGTTGCTGCAGGGCATATCCTATCATTGTCTTTAACATCCGGACCCACGTCGGATGTCGCAACTAATTATCATCACAGTACTCTTCCTTCACTAGCGGTTCTTGTTTTGGACATGGACACGTTCCTTAAGTGTACCAAGTTTCTTTGAAAGCGGTCCATTTAGGAGGAGATGTGAAACATACATACTTCAAACATACGAGTACGTACATCCATTCTTGTAATATATGTGTCTAGCCATCTTACTGTCATTGCTTAAAGGTTCACATCCACTGCATTGCGCAGTGGGAGATGTATTTGGACTCACCAAGGTATAACTGTGACCGAGAAAACGTAAAAACGTATTGCTTCATTACTGCTATATTTCAAGTTTCATTTGTGTTATTATATTTGTATGCCATCTGGTCACGACAGTAACTGTCGAAACCGACACCTGTAGTGTTAATAAAAAAGCCTGACAAGTGCGAGTAGGATTTGCGTCCTGAGGGTTTCGTACAAACTCTGTTGTGTATTATGACAACAACAACTCAACTACAACTACAACAAGAACAGTAATGTAATATCGTGTGGCGCAATGGGCTGGTAGAAGTCTCTCTTTTGGACGCCATTGTGGCGACTAGCGTATCACTAACTTATACCCCTAACCTATTTCCCTAACCTACGACAGTTATCCAACCAGGAAAACGAGACCTACATCTTCATGTCAAATCCGAACCGCGTATTGTTCCTGGCAACTCCTCACATCGTTGAGAGGTGAAGACTAGGTTAATGCGAAGATAGAGAAGTCCGTGGTCCAACAGAGATTTTATCCCAGTTTGCTGTGATAACCACTACACGAATCGTACCTGAGTTACGTGTTTACTACATTTGGTATAAAATGGGCAAACATTTCTCCTAACTTTTGGACAGTGGTGTGCGGCGGTGTTGTGTTGATACTATTTGATCTAATGCGAACTGAAAACATAATTTGGTGATCTCAGAAGCCTTGCGACCTTAGAATTCTTGCCACGTTTTCACTAGGTCAGTTGAAACTGCATTTATGCATCAGATCAGATATTACGTACATATGTCTCGTGCATAATTACGGTAATTTTGAATCTCTGGATCACGGTAACGGATAATGAAATCGAAAAAAGATTCAAGATTCTCACAGAAAAAACTATAAGAATATATGGTGAAAGTTTCGACCAGAAATTATGGACATGACCATCCCCGCAATTGGTACATTCGGTACAAAAAAGTGGTTTGTCGGTTGTATCTTGATAACAGATACAAATTTTCGAAAAAGAGAAAATGGCGTTTCTGGGGGAATGTGTAAAGAACGTACAGTTAAAATTTGAGCCATTTCTATAGTCACTTATTAAGATAATAGCGAACCACGTCGCAAAAACGGTTGAAGACCGGTTGTAGCGATTTTTCTGCATAAGTACGGTAAATTTCAATCTCTGCATGTTGGTAACGGTTTAAGATGTTGCAAAAAGTTCCCCAAGAATACCATTTTAAGAACAAATGTTAAAAATTTCGACAATCTGCCATGAATAGATATTATAGAAGCAGCCAACGTCATCGTTGGTACTTTTTGTATGAAAAAGTGATGGTTTTTCGACGTTTTCTCGGTCACCGCCCAAAACAAATAGTGATTTTGTAAGCGGTTTAAGCTTCACCTTAAATGACACCTGATGGAAAAGACACAACCGATTTACTCAGTTTTTCTGGACTGGAGGAAGTGTGTAATGCTTAAATTTTGACCTTCTTCCGATAGATATACAAATGATCACTTGGCCAAGGGTTATCCAAAACATTTGATCCCTTAACCGTGATCTACAGAGCCCAAGATATTACCCCCTGAATTATCGCATTTTCGCGTGCAGCTTTTTGGATCATATGACTACCGTTCTCTGTGGTGCCGATTTAAACCAGAAAAAAATTTGTTGCTGTGTGCTACGACTCATTAAAAATATTTTGTCACATAACAGCCAGGGGTCTCAAGAAACGTCGTTATTTGAGAAAGAAGCATTTGCAGCTTTAATTATTGGATGATAATAAGAATCCGCCTCGATTGCAAATAGAAAACGGATGTTGACCTAGGTTTCGGCGCGGGTAGTCATGCCTTCTTCGGAACAGACTAAAAGAAGGAGTGGTTATCCCCGCCGTAACCTAGGTCAGCATCCGGTTTCTGTTTGCAGTCGACGCGGATTCTTTACAATCATTAAATTAGTCACGATTGCTGACGCGCTGCAATGTTAAAGTTGTAATTATTTGTGTCAAGCAGGATTTTCGAAGAGAGCGCCCAAAAATATCTGCGAAAAATGGCACAACTGAAAACAAAATCTGATGTATCACGTCTAAAACAGAGTCCAAGAAACAAATATAACCAGAGTTGGTACTACTAGAAGCGCAACCAAGAAAAGACTGGTATTGGAACACACAGACTTGGGAGCAGTTATAAGGAAAATGCCAGAATGAGGAGAAAGAGAGGGCAAGTGCGATTGAAGACAAATTAAAGGAAGCAGAACTTGACCAGCATTTAGTAGACAAATCGTATTTCTGTATGATTCCTGTAGGAGATGAAAATATGGGTAGAACAGTAGGGAACGGTTTGGTTGGAAAACCATGTGGAACAGTAGTCAATTACTTTTAAACTTAAAATACATTGGCGTATTTGACCTTGTAGTAAACAGTATACACCATGCTAAGATGCTTAATGTTTCACGGAAAAAAGAAGCACAATCCCGAAAGCCACTTCGTCGTTAGTGATTGTAGTTTTAGCTACTACGATGGTCTGCTTAGATGCTTACAACCATAACAATACTCAGTTAATGAGACCAACACTCGGATGTACATTAGAGCTTAATGTCATTCTACTTAAAAAGTAGTTTCAAAAGTGACTCGTTTCTAACTAGCTTGTGAAATGAAAGAAAAAAGTCCACTTCAGAATATAACAGCCATGTTAAGGTGGGACTTCATTTACTTCAATGTTCATTAGCGAGGACTAGCGAGGCATTCACTATTGGGTAAAGTTACTCTGTAGACTTAAGTTTCGGAGAAGTCAAAGGAAACGAAACAATGGAGACGCAATTTATGCAAGTGCCCTTCTCGTAGCAGGGTTAAAGTTACGAACTGAGATTGAAGGAACAAAACATCAGGAAATTTATTTCTTGCTGTGTTGCTCGACACATAACGTCACGCGAACAAAAATTGAATTAGTAAGACAGAAGTTGGAATGTAAACACGAATTTTGTTACTCTGAAAAATTCTTCACTTCCATTTATACTAAGAAACTGAAATTATATGACAGAATCTATTAAGAGCGATGACATACCTTATTATTAAATATAAGTAATGGAAGATATCGCACTGCGAAAAAAACGTGTTAGTGCAAATTATTATTGTGATTTTTTAGCGCCCGCTGCTTCACTCACTTTTTCGTAGTAATTACAGTGAAAATAGTTTTATAAACATGTATTAGGCCTACTGAAAAATTAATTTATTAATGAGCCATTTATTTGTCTAAGGAAATGTCATAATGACTGTTGAACAGCTTTATTTGATTTAGTTCGCATATTGCAACAGCTTCTAAACGTTTCGCGCTAATTAAGGCTTCTAAAGCATGGTCTGTTCCAAATGTACTTCTGACCAAAAACCGATTTTGGTAGGTGGAGACCAAGGTTTTTATTAATCACACGTTCTGTTTTCTTGTGGTGATATTTGTAACACATATTTCTTTATATCCAATTGAAAAGTAAAATAACAATTTTCATGGATTTAGTTTTGTTTTAATAGAACGAAATATTTCCTTAAAATTTTCCTCCCCCATTTCACTCCATGGGGGAGGGGGTGGCTGAATTTCCAAAAGCCGTGAAATACATATTTTTTAGTTCTAACAAAGGTGTCAAATACAAATTTTCATAGATTTAGCTCTGAAAAGGTTTTCATAATGAATAATTTCATACAACTTTTCATCCTGTATTTCACTCCCTTAGAGGGCTGAATTTCCAAAAATAATGAAAGACGTACTTTCTAACCGAGATGTCAAGAAATTTTCATAGATATGGCTTTAGTAGGGATTTATTTTAGAAAAAGCTTTAACCCACTATTTCACCTCGTTAGGGGTTAATTTCCAAAAATGCTGAAACACGTATTTCTTTATTTCTGATTGAGAATCCAAATACCAAATTTTCGTAGGTCTAGCTTCAAAATTGTCTTAATAGCGACATATTTTTTAAAAAAATTTCATACTGTGTTTCAAAAGAATCCATTCCTACAGTATAAGATCAACATGCTGTGCAAATTTCTATCCTTAGTGGTTTGGGCTAGGCGATGACGAATCCGTGAATGAGTCAGTCGGTCGGAACATTGCCTTTTTGATTGTAAGTAACCGAAGAAAACATGTTACTCAAAATTATATTTTATTGTATGACACACTTATATATCTGCTCGTTGTCGACTTCATCATCACAGTAGACGACAGAATGGACATGATAGTGAAATATACGGCAGCATATAAGCAGACATTTTAACATCTATCAATCTTAAAGCCATAACGACATTCAGTCATTAATTAACCTACAAAGATCCGCGAGTACGAACGTAACTCAGCGAGATACGCCAAATTAAATGACAATGTGGAAAACGAAGTGTGGGTAATACCAGAGACATAAGCGTATATAAGAATGAAAAATCGAGTATGGGCGCGCGACAATACCCACGTACATAATTTCTCATCCGATCATTTCTTTCTTAGTACCTGTAGCCCGCCCCCCCCCCCCCCTCCCACACACACACACACACACACAGACACCCACCCACACCCACCCACCCACATACACACACCCACCCACCCACCCACCCACCCACACACACACACACACACACACACACACACACCCACACTTACACACACAGGGGAGGGAGAGAAGGGAGCGAGAGAGAGAGAGAGAGAGAGAGAGAGAGAGAGAGAGGCGGTGCTCTCATCTTCGTAAAAAATTAACTTCTTTGTTGTACTGGTTCCGATTCATTCTTACATTTGCAGCTACATATTAATCAACAGACATTGCTGCAGATCGTGATCCAAAGATAAAGCCTACTGTCTTTCGACAAGCAGTTAAAAAGAGAGAAATGTTTGTTAAGAAACACATTTGGTACCCAAAGTTTATCTCTCAAAGTGTTGACTGTCAAGTATTTCCTACATTTTTTTAGTACATTTTGTTGTTTATGAGCCTCACAATGCAGCGTTCAAAAATGCGACTTGGTTTTCCTAAAACTGGAACAGGCAGAAATAATGAATCCGGGTCGATAACTTTTGTTACGCATCTTCCTCATCAGGCGAAGTACATTCCATTTCATTTTCAGAACCACACAAATTAGCTTTAGAAGAAGATTCCCCACAGTTCCATCAGAGCTTCTGTACCATGCAACGTTAATAAGAGAACCTTCAGTATCTTCTCTGGGAAGGATTTCCAGGTTGCTTCGTTGTAACTCTACGTATGCATTTACATACATACTCCGCAACTCACTGTCGATCGCATGGTGGAGGGTGCTTCGAACCTATTAGCCCGATACACTTTCATTTGGAACGAGGCGAAAATGACTATATGCCTGGCATTTCTGATACGCTTGGTAACCGACTATACAGCCTGCTACAATCCCAGCAAAGCGTCTGTTTCCAGAAGTTTGGAAGGTAGGAGACGAGATACTGGCAGAAGTAAAGCTGTGAGGACGGGGCGTGAGTCGTGCTTGGGTAGCACAGATGGTAGGGCACTTGCCCGCGAAAGGCCAAGGTCCAGAGTACGAGTCTCGGTCCGGCACACAGTTTTAATCTGCCAGGAAGTTTCAAAGCGTCTGTTAATTTTGTCCATGTCTGCTGTCAGCGCTACTAGGCGCTGGAGCAAGTCTCTAGAGCACGTCTCAGTAATTTCCACAGTTCGTCACCGGAGGTTTGTGGAGGCATGTGTTGATCCAGTCCCTGTACGAACAACTTCCACGCGTGTTCTATGGCGACGTATTGCCTGAATGTGAAGCGGAATCTAATTTTCACGAGAGAGCGCTTGCACTATCTCTGCTGACTTCGGTGCGTCCGCGTTCGTACCTTGGTTTATTCATCACGGTGTCTTACGCTGTATCTACGGAGACTGTACTCTGTTTCTGTCCAGTGGATGCGGTGTTGGAGTGAGTAATCAATCAGTCGCTTTCCCACGTTGCTCAGCGTGCTTTTCTTTCCAGTAACCTGAAGTTGGATTTGTATTTTTCTACTGATATTTTAGCGTACTTGTTGTAGATATCGCATCTGTGAACCAGCCACGTCTTTAATTAAGGGGGTAGGACGTCAAACGGGCCGACTTGGAGCAGGAGAGGCACCACAGCACATTTTAATTTCTCCTGTCTATACATTTACAAATAAAATCATAAAACTTTGTCAGCATGACCAGGAAGGATTCAGGATTCACACTTATAGCAGTGGAAGTCAAAAACATACCAAAATATATTTTTACATGTAATATTTCATCATTTTTACTTACTATTGGCTGCATTTGTTATTACAGGTGCACTTTTCTTCATAAGTAAGAGAGATTCTTCGATGAATTTTGCACAACACACAAAGCATACCTACAGGTACATTAAAATTTAGAATTTATTTAATTTATGAATAAATGAATGAGTTGTTACATGCTAAACTTCTTGTTTGGAAAAACTCAATTTTACAGTTAATTATTTCAGTTTCTACCACAGTTTTTAATAGATTTGGAAATTTCTACAATTTTCCATTAAGGAGTTTGTGTTTAATAAGCAGTGCAAAATTCATTGAAGAATCTATTACTTATGAAGAAAAGTGTACCTTTAGCAACAATTGCAGCCAATAGTAATAGAAAAAAGATGAAATTTCACATGTAAAAAAATTATTTTGTTATGTTTTCGGACTTCCCCTGCTATGAATGTGAATTCTGAGTCCTTCCTGGTCATGCTCACAAAGTTTTATGAATTTATTTGTAAAAGTATAGACAGGAGAAATTACAATGTCGTGTGGTGCCCCTCCTGCTCCAAGTCGGCGCGTTTGACGTCCTACCTCGCTTAATAAGTAGGCTGCGAATGATGCCACAAAAAAATCTCAAGCATACCGTTTGAAAATAACGTTTTAATTAAATTCTTGTTAACATTTTCGATGTGAACACTGCATTATATATATATAAAAACAACCAGCCTAGTCGTGTTGATTGGTGTGGGCCGTAGTGCTTTCATTTATGCCACCACAAGGAGGCAATTACGTCGATTGCCTACAGGTATAACTTAGTCGTGGTACACATTCTCCTAACAAAACGAAAAGTTGAGAACGAGCGTGGGGGGCGCAGAGGTTTAGCATACTGAACTCATTGTCGGGAGAAAAATGCTTCAAATTCCAATCTGGTAATTAATATCCTGGTTTTCCTTGTTTTTCTATATTGTATAACGCGAATGAGAGGTGATTTCATTGAATAGGACGTGGTCGGATTCCTTCCCTGTCTTCGACCATTGGATCTCTAATACTTTCTTTATCCATGTGCCTAGGGGCATCTGTATCTACATCTGTACTCTGCAAGCCAGCGTAATAAACGTAGTACAGTCACATGAAGCATATTGTCACATAACTTCCGTAGTACAATATCCCCAACATGAGCAGAGCTGAGCGCAGTGAACTGCGAGCACTATGCAATGATGAAAGCATTACTATGATACAGTACGAAGAGCTGCACGCTACTGGACGAAGATACTTACCGGAAGCTCCCACGGGATCCAACAGCAATACATAATAAGAAAGACAGACATTTGAACTTCTCAAACGCTCTTCGATGGAAGACAAAGTATAGAATTTTCTCCCACAGGCCCTTAGGCCATCTACTGCTACTGATTATGCTTTACCGAAGATGGGAAGTCATTCTGCCTCATCATATCCACCACTGGATCATCAACATACGAGCTGGCGAAGTATCTGGCCATTTTCCTCGTTCCACAGATTGGAACTACGAACACCATATTGAAAGCTCAGCAGACTTTATCAGCCGAATTAAAGCTCTGCGATCTAGTAATGACATTGTGGTCAGTTTAGTCGTGGTGGCGCTGTTTAAGAATGTGTCTCTTAAAAACTCTTTGGACCCAGTATCCCAGTTCTTTTTAAGCGACGTGATCGAGCTATTTAGAGATATTCTTAGGTGTTCTTATTTTCCGTACAACAGACAGTATTACGATCAGACGCACGGCGTTGCAATGAGTAGCGTCTTAGCTCATGCTGTTGCAAACCTCTTCATGAAGAATTTTGGGGATATTACCTTGAACATAGTGCCATTAAAGCCTAGTTGTTCGTCATTTGGCCCCACGTACGTGAGAAAGATGAAACACCTCACGGTGTTAACAGTAGCATCCAGTTCACAATGGATGTTCAAACAGACAATGCATTGCCCTTTCTCGATGTCCTCGTCCGTCGCAAACAAAATGGATGCCTTGGCCACAGCGTCTACAGAAAATCTACCCGCACTGATCGGTACTTGCACGCCATCAGCCAGCATCACTCCGCACAGAAGCGTACTGTGTTACAAACAGTGATGCATCGTACAACAAATGATATCAAACGCTGACAACCTTGCCCTTTTGATGAACCAATTACGCAAGGTCTTCAGGAACAACGGCTTGTACCTAAATGAAGTGATTTCAAGCAAGAATCACAATAAGACGATGAAGGAAACTTTCTTTTCTCAGTCCTGTGGCTCCGTATCTGGTAAGATTACCGCCTACCGAAATGACACAAAATGAAATCGATCTTCAGGCCTCCGGTGAAAATTCGTCAACGTCTGACACCAGTTAAAGACGCATCAGGTCTCGGAGCACCTCGGGTCTGCAAGATACCTTGCGAGTGTGGCCAGTCTCACGTCGTCGGACAAACAGTACGCGCTATGGAACAACTAAGGGAGGAGCATAAAAAGCTTTGTTGCTTACGTTATTCAGAGAAATTCACTCTGGCAAAGAACGCCTTAGAAAACGGCCACAGGTTAAAATCTGACGAAACCTCTGTTGTGGCTCGCACTGACGGCTTCTGTGACATTGGAATTAAAGAAACCATTGAATTAAAAATCTCCAATGACGAACTTAATTGAGACGGCGGCCTGCAGCTCAGCAAGGCATGGGATCCAGCTATCGCGAAGTTAAAGCGGACAATCGAACGCTAAGTCAACGTATGCCCATATAAGGCGATGCCACGAACACCACTGTACAATGATGAGACAAAACATTATGACCACCTGCTTAATAGCTTGTTTGTCTTTCTTTGGAACGAAATACTTCACTGATTCTGCGTATCAGAGGCCAGTCAGTTTGTAGGTAGGTTTGTGGAGGTATGTGGTACTAGATGTCTACGCACAGGTCACGTAATTCGCGTAAATAACGAGCCGCTGATTTGTGTACGCAATGATGGCGCTCGATAACGACCCAGATGGGTGCCATGGGATTTACATCACACGAATTTGGTCGGCGAGACACCAACATGAGTTTACTAAAATGCTCCTCAAAGCACTGTAGCACGATTCTGGTTCCGAGACACGAACAATCATAGTGCTGAAAGATGACATCGGCGTCGGGGAAGACATCAAGCATGAAGGGATGGAGGTGGTTCGCAGCTGTCAGTGTGTCTTCGGTTACAATCACAGGTCCCATGCAAGCGCAGCAGAATGTCTCACATAGCATAATATTGATGACAAGAGTTCGCGTCGATGACAGGTTTGTGGAGAGGTGCTTGTGTAGCAATAATGGGATTCACCGGAAGAGCCGACACGTTTCCATTGATCGACGATCGAATACCAATGGTCTCGTGGGCGCTGAAATCGTAATTGACGATGACGTTGGATCAACGTATGAACAAGTAGGGGTGGTCTGCTGTGGACACCACGTTCAACAGTGTACGATGAACAGTGTGCTCCGACACAAAAAATGGTTCAAACGGCTCTAAGCACTGAGGTCATCAGTCCACTAGACACAGAACTACTTAAACCTAGCTAACTTAAGGACTTCACACACACATCCTTGCCCGAGGCAGGATTCGAACCTGCGACTGTAGCGGTCGCGCGGTTGCAGACTGAAGCACGTAGAACCGCTCGGCCACACTGGTCGGCAAGAAGTAAGGAAAATGGTTCTGGATAATTGCTGAATCAGCATCAGAGAGGTTGCTGATGATGTCGGCGTGTCCTCTGGCTCATGCCAAGTACTTTTTCGGATGTTTTGGGCATAAAAAACGTATCAGAAAAGTTTGTTCCGAATCGCTCAGGAACTGCTGAGTGGTGGCGACAACTATCCTGAACTTCTAGAGAATGTTATAACAGATGACGAAAAATTTGTATACCGGTATGACATCGAAATCAAAGTCCAATAGTCGTAATGGAAATTGCCTGAAGCACCAAGTCCGAAGAAAGTCTAAGTTTGATCACATGTGAAGGTTCTTCTTCGATTTCAGTGGGATAGTACTTATGAGTTCCTACCTTATGGTCGTACGGTCAATACAGACTATTACTTGGAAGTTATGCGTTGTTGGCGTGGAGCAATCCGAAGAAAACGACTACAACTGTGGCAAAACCACTCATGGAAATTGCATCACGATAATGCTTCCTCTCACACCTCAATGCTTGTTCGTGATTTCTTGGCAAAAAACAAAACCCTTATGTTGCCTCAGCCACAATATTCACCGGACGCGACCCCCTGAGACTTCTTTCTGTTCCCGACGCTGAAGAGAACCAGGAAAGAACGAATTTTTGCTACCATTGATAAGCTAAAACAGAATCCCTGAAGGAGGTGAATACCATAACGAGAATTGACTTCCAGAAGTGCTTGCAAGATTGGAAAAAGTGTTGGTACAAGTGTATTATGTCTCAAGGGGATTACTTTGAAGAGGAGAAAGTTGATGTTATTGAATAAATAAATATAGTTTAAGAAACGAAAAAATCCCATTACTTTTTGTTTCACTTTTTGATAGTGAGTGTGCTTCTAGAAACACTCGACAATTTGGATGCTGCAGCAAATTGTATCTCTCCTTTTTTTACGGCATCCAACGACTGTTGCATAATTCGGGAATCTCATGTTTGTTGTAGGGATTTTCTAAAAAAAAATTAATAACATCGTAACATACACATATAATAAGAGACCACAGGTTTTCCCCAGTCTCTTAATACTCTAATGCCTTAATTTATTTTACGAAATGCACTTGTCCTATAATCAATTCCGCTATCTTCAACCTATATGTCATTACGCTAAATATTTTATGAATATGAAACTGAAATTGATAAAAGCATGGCTTACACTGAAGCGCCATAGAAACTGGTATAGGCATGCGTGTTCAAACGAAGAAATAGGTAAACAGGTAGAATATGGCGCTGCGGTCGGCAACTCCTTTATAAGAAAACAAGTGTCTGGGGCTGTTGATAGATCGGTTACTACTGCTAAAATGGCAGGTTAACAAGATGAGTCTGAACGTGGTGTTATAGCCGGCGCAAGAGCGTTAGGACTCAGTATCTCCGAGGTAGCGATGAAAGGGAGATTTTCCCCTACGACAATTTCACGAGTGTATCGTGAATATCACGAATCCGGTAAAACATCAAATCTCCGACATCACTGTGGCCGTAAAAAGATCCTGCAAGAACGGGACCAACGACGACTGAAGAGAATCGTTCAACGTGACAGAAATGCAATCCTTCCCCAAATTGCTGAAGATTTCAATGCTGAGCCATCAACAAGTGTCAGTCCGCGAACCATTCAACGAAACGTCAAGGATATCGGCTTTCGGAGCCGAAGACCGACTCGTGTACTTTTGATGACTTCTCAAAACAAAGGTTTACGCCTCACCTGGGTCCATCAACGCTGACATTCGACTTTTGGTCACTGGAAACATGTTACCTGGACTGACGAGTCTCGTTTCAAACTGCATCGAGCTGATGGACGCGTATTGGTTTGGAGACAACCTCATGAATCCATCGACCCTGCATATCAGAGGGCACTGTTCAAGCTGGTGGAGGCTCTGTAATGGTGTGAGGCATGCGCAGTTGGAGTGATATGGGACCCGTGATAAGTCTAAATAGGCCTCTGACAGGTGACACGCATGTAAGCATCCTGTCTGATCACCTGCATCTATTCACGTCCATTGTGCATTCCGACGGAATTCGGCAATTCCAGAAGGGCAATGCGACACCTCACACGTCCATAATTGCTACAGAATGGCTCCAGGAACACTGTTCTGAGTTTAAACACTTCCGCTGACCACCAAACTCCCTAGACATGAATATTATTGAGCATATCTGGGATGCCTTGCAACGTGCTGTTCAGATGAGATCTTCAACCCCTCGTACTCTTACGTATTTATGGACAGCCCTACAGGATTCATGGTGTCAGTTCCCTCCAGCACTACTTAAGACTATAGTCGAGTCCATGCCACGCCGTGTTTTGGCACTTCTGCACGCTCGCGGGGGCCCCGCACGATATTAGGTAGGTGTACCAGTTTCTTTGGCTTTTCAGTGTATAACGTTTTAGCAATTAACTGTCACAATTCGTAGTTTTTTCATAAGTGCCGTATATCATTGTAGAGGAACTCACACAAATATCGCCAAGAAACTTGTTGACATAGCCAAAGTAATCTCCTTGAATCGTTCTAAATTCACCACTAGGCCGCAGCAGTCTCGAAGAGAGTAAAACCAAGTTAGCGCTTTACACGCCTTGCCCACTTCCCTAATTTCGCGTAATTGCTAACGTGCAGAGAAAAGAAACTTTGTACACCTTTCTTGTAACTGGCCGAGCATCATCGCAAGTCATAAAAGTTTAATCATCTTGCTCTTTACTTACAATAAGGTTCTCCAACAGAAAACTGAAGAGAAATTTTCTACTTCTACCTGCACACTACGAATTGAGACCAACCAAGCACGTTCTCATCCTTGTTTTTTATATTATAATTCGCGTGTACAATAATAAACATTAGTTTAAGATGTTACAAACTCATTACACTGTTTTCGATTCTTGAATAAATCTTATTCATTCCGGTTTTTTTTACAAACGTCGTTCTCGAAACGTTTTTGTATAGGCTGAGCGGCTCTGCTGTTTTCAATTCTTTTTACTTTAATTTCTTCCTCATAAGTGACTTCTAATCAAAATGCGTGCCTATGGAGTACCGTCTCTGTTATTCGTGTTATCTTGTCAGAAAGGTCATAATTCGTAGTAATCGGCGAAAAGCCATCGAGTAAAACGGAAGTGATATCTGATATTGCCCAAGGAGGTATTTCAGGTCTTCTGCTGTTCATAAACTATATAAATTTAGGAGCAATTTGAGCACCCATCTAAGTTTTTTTGCAGATTATGCTGTCACATACCGTCTAGTAAAGTCATTAGAAGATCAAAACCAATCACAAAATGGTTTAGATAAGATATATGTATGGTACTAAAAGTGGCAATTGACTCCATGTAATCAAAAATCAAAGGAACCTGTTAAATTTCGGTTACACGATAAATCACATAAATCTAAAGGCAGTCAATTCAACTGAATAAATAGGTATTACAATAACGAACAACTTAAACTGGAACACTGACACTGAAAATGCTTTGAGAAAGGCGAACCAAAGTCTGAATTTTATTAAAAAAACACTTAGAAGATGGCAACAGGTCTACTATAGACACTCTCTACACGACATTTGTCCATCTTCTTCTGGAATATTGCTGTACTGTATGGGATGCGTACCATATAGGATTGATGGAGAACCTCGAGAGAGTTCAAAGAAGGGCAGCTCGTTCTTTATTACCGTGGAGTAGGATAAAGAATGTCACAAATATGAGAGGCGAGTTTGGATCGCAATCATTAAAACAAAGGCGTTGCAATGACAACTCTTTACGAAATTTTTAACGCCAACTTCATCTTCTGAATGAGAAAAAATGTTGTTGGCGCCAACCTACATGGGGAGAAATGATCATCGTGATAAAATAAGAGAAATTAGAGTTCGCATGAAAGATTTAACTGTTCATTTTTCCTGCGTGCTGTTCGAAAATGGAACGGCACAGAAATAGTGTGAAAATGGTTTGAGGAACCCTCTATCAGGCACTTGTGAATTGCAGAGTAGACATCTAGATATAATTTCCATGAGATTCATTATCTTTTTTTTTTGTATACTGCAATCCAAAGTATAGCAGGCACCACCTCCCACAGGTGAGTAGTGGCCAGTCTGGTATTTTTGGAAAATGATACATCGTAATTTTCTAGATCGAGAATTGCAAATTTACAAAAGTCACACAATTTTCTCGCATACCAGTACTAATTTTCCAAGTGTGCTATTGCATTCTGTCTCGTACCACACACATAGGTTATTTTTAAGAGCGGGATATCGTTTGAAGATGTGTCATGTTGCTCCTTACACGTATCCAATCTGTATTCTTTGCTGTAATGCAGGTACACCGGAAGTTAAGTCCAAGGATACAATGATGTGAGCCCCTTCGTTACGAATTGGGGTTCGTAAGAACTCCTCTCACTAGTATGATGCAAATTGACAGGGGCGTAGGGTACGTCCATAACTTCAACGTATTTAAACAAGTAGATGTACTTCTCAACCGTTTTCTCGAAAACGGAGACTGAAAATTTTACATACTGTTATATGCTGTATATGGTAACTAGTACTCAAGGACTCCGGATCCGCACAAGCGAGAGCTTCGTTTTATGACCGCGAGGTCACTGTATCGAAATTCGCTGCCAGCTTTTTCTTCTTCTTTTCTTTTCATTCCCACATCATTCTAGCAACAGATTTATTATGACTATTACTGTTTTCCATGTTTCTACGAATCGTATCATACTGATTCGTGCAGTACTCCATACGAACACATTATACCTGTCAAAAATGTAGACACACTAATATAAACATAATGACTACAGTGATTTGATTGAGAGTTGCCGTGTATCCTCTATTTCTTTCCAATCCCCTTACGAAAAAATGTCTGTGAACCGTCATTTACTTTCAAAGAATATTCTTAAGAATTTATTTTATTTACTAGCGATTCATCAAGAACATTAACACATTTAATCACAAATCATAACCAAATTCCTTTTAACAAATGGGACTTTTATTCACTTTAATATTACCTAAAAGCATTTTTTAAAAGAAACAGATTTAAAATAATAATCAGAAAGCACGCTCTAAATATCTAAGTTAAAATTTATTCAGAGGCAGAAAGAAACAAGTTTTGACTGTATGAGCTCACAGGCAGAGAACCTTGCCGCTCCCTTTTGATACGGCTGTAGTTACTATCGCTCAAAACAGCCTCTGAAAGACTACACTGGTGCAAATCTGCAAAACACCAGATAACTTTAAACTAAGAGTGTAACAATTTACACAAGCACACAATTATGCACCCACCGTAGGAGGGGTGGAAATAGTACAAAACACTAACAATTAAAATATTAACGTTGCCACCGAAGGTGAAATTTGATTTTAAGTTCTAAGAAAGTCTTACGGTGATAGGGTGGCAACTTTATATACTAAAATGATAATTTAAATAAAAGCCCATGAAATGCAATCTTATAAAATATTCTACAATGTTGGCCGAACAATAATTAAGATGCTCTACAGTACACAGATACCGCCTCTCAAGATCATAGGCAATAATATCAAAGTTTCCAAAGATCAAAACATATTTCAGGTATTAGGCCGTTACACTCCAGGCAATAAATTCGTTAACACACCAAATCCGACAAACATGCTAGAGGCAACTACTAACGTACGGTAGATTGATAGGGAGATTAGCGAACAACCCGAACCGTAGGTTGCCCTAGCCCGCCCCTACTCCACAAGGGAAAAACGGACCACCCAATTTATAAACAACCACCTTCCCTCGGGTGGGCAAACGGAGAAGAATGGTGGGACGACCCCAAAGCAAAACGGCTGGTGACCTCACCAAGGAAACAAGTAGAATTTAACAAGAGTAAATCAAACAACAAATCACCAATCACTTAAGTTCTAATAAACTGCGATTTCTCTAGAAGACCTGGCGCAGCACCCCCAAATCGCTCTCCCGAACCGACAGCTGCCAGCCGCTTCAACGGTCCCAGGAAGGCGAGCCGATCTCCCGTCTCCATACCTCGGTCGGTGAAAAAGGAACTCTCACAGACTCACTTGTTGTCCGTCTGTCTGTCTGTTTGTCCGATTGTTCAAAACATTTTTCTCAGATACAGGTAGACGTATTAAGTTCAAATTTATGTCACATGTTAAGGCCTACGATCCTTTGGCTTTGTAAGAAAGTGACGTTTCTAAGTTAACGCAATCAAAGATACGGCCATTTACGTCACATGTTTTCTTACTCGCAAACTCAGATATCAAAAGCTACGAGATACTTCGGGTTGACATAGAATCATGAAATTTACCAAGAAGTAAGAGTTCTCGCTGAAAACAAAGAAAACATTCGAAAACTGTTAATTTTTAAAATTATATCGCATGGAAAAATATTTCTTTGGTCATTTGCTATCAGACTTCAAAATTGAAATTAAAACACTCTCGAAAATCTTGAAATCCGTGGGACCGACATCTTGGCATTATCAGTGTCGATAACAGGCGAATACCAGGAGATGCTAGAGTCCCGGATTGTATGAACTGTCTAACACGTAATTAAGTTTGCACGGAACCTTCAGTGTGTGTGTGTTTACTCGCACCTGGCCAATATATATATTTTTTTCTTTCTTAGGCCCTCATCATGCGTAACGAGAAGGCTAGGCAAAGACATTGTTCGTCTAGATGTGTTTTGACGGAAATAGAAGCTGAGAGTGGTCGTGATCTCATCATAGAAAGAACCACATCATTCGCGTGGAGTGCTTCAACGAAGCTACGTAAGCGCAAATAAGTCGTTACTCTGCTACTGCCTCTTTCCTCTTCCTCGCGTCTCGTTACTACAATCTTCACTTGAAAGAACTTCCCTACTAATGAAAAGTAAAGTCTGCTAATTGATTTTGAATTCGAACCAGGTTAGGAATATTTTGCTGACATTAACCTTTTTCAGCACACTAATTTATTTTACAATTTATTGTCGCGCCTTCTGGAGTTACAACTCAATTCTTAAGAGCTTCAATAAAGCTAATGTGGGCGTTACGATTGTTTCAGTTTTTGATTAGTTGAGACACGAAATAGAATAACATTTTGTGTCCAAAATAAGGTCATAAGTGTGACTTCCACGGAACATCATTGCAACCGTTCAGAAGAGACTTGTAATTCCGGAAGGCGCCAGCCTGAAATAGCAAAATAAATCTCGTTATTAAAAACTGCATATTTTAACAAAAAATATTCGTAGTCTAAGCATTGAACTACGTAACTTCAGGTGTCACAAGTGTTTAGTCCCGGAGAAGACATGGAAATCACTTCCGACGTCACAGTTTACTGGTTTGCTTATCCAATGTTCAAAGGTTAGTGTTCGTCATACGTTGAATTATGGAAATAAAATTAAGAATACAATTACAACTATATTTCTCACTCATTCATGTGAGGGTTTCATGTTAGACATGTACAATATTATTCATATTTCTCCTCCTGTTGTGATCTAGTTTTCACAACTAACAAGATAACTTTCATTGGCTTTCATGCTTTATTAAACAGGGTTCTCTGATTTAAAAAAAATAGATTTACATGCTATGGCTAAAACTGTGCCTTTAAAAACCTTAACCTGGGGTTACCTTTACACAATTCTTCCCCAACAAATATCTTCTTTAAACTATGCAGCTCTTTAATTGTTTATCAAAAAAATTAAATTACCCCATTAGTTAACTTTCTATGTGATGTACTCCACATTTCAAAATTTGCAGACATTTTCGTACATATTTACATGTCACATGTAACAGAATTAATTTCCAGATGCCTATCAGAACTTTTGACACACGTTGTTCAGTGGACGACGTCTGCCTTATATTTCAAGACGAAGTGTCGCAACCCACTTCCGAAGCAACGACTCAGGAAACGGCCATTTTAGGGCGACAAAATTATTGGCTGCCCTTCTGAAAGCGCCACCTGACTTCTAGACTCCAGTTTCGAAATAGATGGCTCTCACACCTACCCTTCGCCGTCTGGAAAGCTGCCAAATTCTACTGAATGATTTACGTTCTACGATTCACAAAGAACTTTCTTGCTGACGGCAGACAAATCTACTCCTCACAATGTTTGTGCTCATGACTTCTTTCGCCCCTTATTAAAATAACTTATGTGACAGTATGTGCGCAATTGGAATGAGAAGAGCCATCGTGTTCCGCATGATGAGAAGTACACAACACATTGTAATACATGCGCTGGCATCCACAGGAACAGGGGAAGAGAGTGTGGATGAATCCGCGGTGTGCTGCTGGAATGGAAGTGTGTCCATGAAACTAAGTTCCCGATGTTAAATTTAAACATCACGTTCCTGAAACAACTTTCATTATAAATTTTTTCCTTATCCTTACCCAGGACATTAACAAGGTTACAAAACAGAGTGCATGTAATATGCTAACAAGATAGATACCACTCTTTCGAAATTACGTTTTCAGTACCCCGAAATCTTAATAATAACTTCCTTTTTGTGTTGCTGACTGATTCTTTCTGGATAAACTACTGTACGGAGTATGTTTACAATTCGCTTGCGCGTTGAAAAATTAAGCAAGGGGGCGAGCTTCTAAATTTAGCATTGTCAAAGCCTGAAGTAATATCTGATTTTGTCTTTGCGTGAGTACTTACTATTGTGTGGGACTGGTGCAGTATTTTTCTGCTACTGGTAGAATGTATTCTACGCTACATTGAAGAAATGATCTTATTGGTATCAGATCCCCTACTCGGAAAAACTGCCACATTTTACGTTGTTGCTCACTACATTCGTCTGTTTCTAATTACGAAGATAATTTTTAAATCCGCCTTACGATCAAGAGTATCTGCACACGATGCCAGTAGAGAGCTGTGAGGATAGTGACGTTCTTACAGTGTGCAACACAGTCACGAAAATAATATTCCAAAGGGCAATAAGAGCCGTTTTTTAAGTCATACAACCTTCTGCCGTACGATGTGAGTTACTGGAATCTGATTGTATTTAACGCACTCGACATCAGTCGCTCTCGTGCCCATATTAAAACACATAGAGCGCAATGTGGTAAAGAGCGTACGGCAGCACACACACACACACACACACACACATACACAAACGCACACGTCTTAAAGCTTGTCGTATGATATAAACAGAGGTTCAAGAAAAGAATGTAAAATACAGCAGCTGAGATGGCCGCAACATGAGGCTGAAATATAGAAATACAAAATTTTTATCACATACGTCACGTCGACAGCTACGAGGGGTGTTTCAAAGGTTCGTCAAAAATAAAAACTACTTACGTGTTTAGGGTAAACCTTTTTTTCCGACATAGTGTCCTTTAAGACTTATACACTTCCTCCAACACTGTTCTAATTTGTTGATCCCTTCCGAGTAATAGGAATTGCAGAAGTCTGCAAAATAGCTATTAGTTGCTGCTCGTTTGAATAAAATCTTTGTCCTGCCAGCCATTTCTTCAAATTGGGGAACAAATAGTAGTCCGAGGGAGCCAAGTCTGGAGAACAGAAGGGATGTGAAACGAGTTGGAATCCTATTTCCAATAATTTTGCGACCACAACTGCTGAGGTGTGTGCTGGTGCATTGTCGTGATGGAAAAGGACTTTTCTGCGGTTTACTCGTCGGCGTTTTTCTTGCAGCTCGGTTTTAAAACGGTCCAATAACGATGAATAATATGCAGCTGTAATAATTTTACCCTTTTTCAGATAGTCGATGAGGATTATCCCTTGCGAACCTCAAAAACAGTCGCCATAACCTTTCCGGCCGAAGGAATGGTCTTCGCCTTTTTTGGTGCAGATTCTCCCTTGGTAACCCGTTTTTTAGGTTGTTATTTGGTCTCAGGAGTATAGTAATGTATCCACGTTTCATCCACAGTGACGAAACGACGCTTAAAGTGCTGCGGATTCTTCCTGAGCAGCTGCAAATCATTCTTGGAACACTTCACACGATTCCGTTATTGGTGAAGCGTAAGCAATCGCGCAACCCATCTTGCGGATAGCTTTCCCATGTCCAAATGTTTATGCAAAATATTATGTACCCGTTCATTCGAGAGGCCTACAGCACTAGCAACATCATGCACCTTAACTGTTCTGTCATCCATCACCATATCATGGATTTTATCAATGATTTCTGGAGTCGTAACCTCCACAGGGAGTACAGAACGTTCAGCATCACTTGTGCCCATATGACCACTCCGAAAATTTTGAAACCACTTATAAACTGTTCTAATCAAAGATGCAGAGTCACCGTAATGTTTATCAGGCTTCTCGGTAGTCTCCTGAAGCGTTTTGCTTTACATAAAGGAATGATTAATCACCACAGGAAATTCTTCTTCGTCCATTTTTTGACGATCACTCGACTTCCTCGACTCACACGAATGCCAAACACAAAGAAATAGACCAATATGGCTGAAACTTGGTGTGAGTTCTTTCCAAAGATGCTACTAACTAAACATGACCAAGATACGTGCCGGTGGTGCCATCTCTGGAACTTTGCACGGACTTTTCAAACGCCCCTCGTAAAATAGGACACAGGTCGCCACTTACTTTTGCTGCTTCTGGTTCAAATGGCTCTGAGCACTATGGGACTTAACATCTGAGGTCATCAGTCCCCTAGAACTTAGAACTACTTAAACCTAACCAACCTAAGGACATCACACACATCCATGCCCGAGGCAGGATTCGAACCTGCGACCGTAGCTGTCACGCGGTTCGAAACTGAAGCGCCTAGAACCGCACGGCCACTCCGGCTGGCCTTAATGTGGGGTCAATTTACGGAAATGGGGATCTGTAAAACATGTACTACACACATACCCAATAGAAGAAAAATCCCGATGGTCTAAGTTCAGGCGATCTGTGGAGGGTGGTGGGGTGGACCTCGACATAAACAATACATAATCTGACCCCGTGCGACTAATTCAGCGCTGTGGAAAATGTTCCTTGAAATGTGACTACGTACGAAGTTGTGCCATCGTGGCGGGGCTCTGTCCTGCTGCAGAATGTAGTCGAGTATCTCTGCCGTCAACTGAGGCAACAATCAGAGAGAAAAAATGTCGGTATAGGTCATGCCTGTAACGGTAGATTTGCGAAGAAGAAATGGCCAAAAACGGTTGGTTATGGCACAGAAAAATTTAGTTTTGTATAATCACGTTCACGTTCCAGGGAGGTTTGCGAGTTTTGTGTATACCATATTCTCAAATTACGCTTGTTCGAGTTGCCACTTAAGTTAAATTCGGCTTTGTCAGAGAACACAAACCTGTCTGTTAAACCATCCACCTCCGTCCGCGTTTGAAAATCAACAATTAATCTCTCCGTCTTGATCTACTGACTAATTTTAGCACCTGAAACACCTGAATTCTGTAATCGGTGAACTGCAGACGCTTTTCCTACACATGCCACACTGTTGATTGCGCCACGTCACTTCTCTGCTGGCACGACGCGTGGGGTTTCTGGGGCTTCTTTCATAGATGTACGATCCTTTTCCACTACTTCATTTCTAAAGTGGGGGTATAACATTATATTTTAAATATAGAAACGTAATCTACTCATCACGCTGAGGTGTTTGATACTATGCATACCCTACTTCAAGTAAAGTGATACTAATTTGCATCACTCGGAGAGTAATCATTCATACGCGACCGACATGAACTCGATACTAACAAGCTTTCCCTATTTTGCATGTTAATAGTCACGTAGTATCGCAATCACTTTGAGGTTTGAAAATCTCGTTGAGACAGATCGCTTTGGCACGTCCCCGGACATGAGCATCTTTGCGTTTTCGGCTGGGGCACGCGGGACGGCGAGAGGAGTCGGTTTGGGGCGGCCGGTGAGACTGGCGGAGTTGTGGCGCGGGCGAGAGAACATGTGTGATGTCTGTTACACTGGCGCTGTTAGCTAATCGTGAAACTCCTGCGGCGGTTACTGGTTGCCTGGAAGGCATTTCGTATAAACTGTGCCAAGCCTCGCTGTGAGAGGGCAGTCCGGAGTTGGTGTTGGCTTACAAGGGGAAGGCCTCAGACAGGACCAACCGATTCGTTTCAAATTTGGCAGGTCGCTTGTGTACAACCTAAAACGAAGGAATCTAAGATATTTTGGGTCAACACCTACGCAATTTTGAGAAAATCACACCTAAAGATTATGACGACTAATCGACTCAAAATTGGAGGGATCGATAGATAATTGTAAATAGAGCATTTTTAATCATCAGGTATGGGGTCCGCAAACGCCAACTTTTCCAGAAATCGAGGAAACAAACTTTTACAGCTGCCGCTTCTGTACCCACATGGTAAAAGCTTTTTGCCGACAGCGCCGATAGTGCAACGGCCAAGGTAACTGGCTGGGAACCGGAAAATGACGGAAAACAACTCTTTCTGATTGACTTCTATAAGGCTCGTGCTGGACACCTTCACTCTTCCAGGTTCACAACTATGATATGTCGAAGAGGTAGCCAGGACAACATAACTCTCCCCGTGTGCATTCTGCCCGTGCCTCGTTGTAAACAAGCGTCGCGCGGTTGGCTATTGTGATCCCTCGTGAGGAATACGCAGCACTCTTACTCGGAGTTGTTTTCATGTGACAAGGCTTGAAAGTTTAATCCTTTACTAAATCACGGCGTTTGGGAAATTAGTTTGCCTACCTTATTATTATCATTCCTTATTGAGATATGGAGAAATGCAAACGAAAAGAAGAACATCCACTAGGTTTCTTCGAGATTTGAAACCGGGTTTTCCGATTCCCAGCCAGTCACCTTGGCCGTTGCGTTATCGGTGCTGTTGGCGAAAAGCGTTTACCATGTGGGTACAGAAGCGCAGTTGTAAAAGTTTCTTATCTCGATTTCTCGAGAAATATGCGTTTTTGGACCCCGTACCTGATGATGAAAAATGCTCTATTTACAAGTACCTATCGAATTCGCCAATTTTGAATCGATTGCTTGTCGTAACCTTTAGGTGTGATTTTCTCAAAAACGCAGGGGTGTTGAACCAAAATATCTTAGATTCGTTCGTTTTAGGTTGTACACAAGCGACCTGCAAAATTTGAGACGAATCGGTTGGCCGTGTCTGAGGCCTTCCCCTTGTTAGATGTCTGTACAAATTGAGGTGCCTGTGTGAGAAGCACGGCCTGTGCCTGTTGGTTGCTTCGTCCTGGCAGCCACCGCAAGCTGATGTTCGGCCGGAATGTCTATAGTTAATGGTGAGCATAGTGTGAAGAAGTTCTCGCAGGATGTGCTCCCAGCCTGTCTCTTAGCCTGTGTTATTTGTGGGTGCTGGCCCCTTGTCTGTTAGTGCTTCCGGGTGTCCTGTAAGATTTCACAGCAAAACTGTGTTTTTGTGGCATTCTGTATTTCCGGCTCAGCCTCCGCCTAGAAAGGGGAAAGATTTGTGCCTCAACTGAAAGGGAGCGGTTCGATTGGACATCTTTTGGAATTCCTTAATGCCGTAATTTAAACATATAAATAAACTGTTCTTTCATAATAAGCGCCTGTTTCTTTGGGAGACTGCAGTTCAAACATGAGTGGCGTAATGTTAATGAGTATTTGTTATTCGGCAAATGAAGTGTATTCAATGTCTTGCAGTTTTCTGGGGCACGCAGCTGTGTTATTGAACTCATTTTGAAGTGTTCTGTCGGGTGAATGACTGCTCCTCACTTCAGTGTATTCTATTGAGCAGTGTTGTAAGTTTTTTTTGGATATTTGTCAGCGGGATGTATTGATTCAATTTAGTTTATCTCTTTCTTTGAATTACGGAGATTTGTTTAGTTTATCTGGTTATTGGCTTAACTCGCGCTTCACGCACTATATCAGCTGATATTGAAATTGTTTTTTTATTTATTCCTGTTTAATGTCAGACAGATTCAAATGTAACTTCATTTATGTTTTTTGAAATAAATGTGTTGGATTGACCTTAATGAATTATGTGCAATCGAGGTAAGGGACCCAGTCCTTCATTAGTGCTCAACAGTGGCGTCTGGTTCGGGTTGTGAACCCCGTGCTCGGACTACTCGTAACATCTCCGAAGTGGAGATTACAGATTTCAATGCGAATTAGTTACGTCCTGCGGAACAATTAAAGAGGGCAGAGGTGTTCACGTCGCTAAGCCAGAGCGAGTGGACATTGCCAATAGTTTAGCTAGGGAAAAACACAGTTTTTCGCTTCACGAGAACTCAGGTCAGTTTCCGACTGCTGATATAGTCAAGGTCAAAATAGTATTGAGGTTTACAGGTCCACACAGTGTCGACGTACTGTCATCACACGCCACTGCCGACCACAGCAGCCGCCGACAAATCACGGTAAATATCGAATTTACTCAGGCTCTCAGTAAGGGATTCACTAGCTGGTGTGTGCACTTCAGTTCTATTGGAGATTGGAGTTATGTTACGTATTTTCCTTTCATTCCCGTGTGTCCATGCTAGCCACGTATCGCGTGTGTGTTCATAGGGCTTAAAAGTCGAGAAAGGTATTGGTAAACATGTGTTATAGTCCAGCTAAAATAGCATAGACAATAGGGCATACTGATGTAGTGTGAGTGTAATATTTTGGAGGGGAAATTGTTTTGTGATCATTGTACTGTAAGTTACGCTAGAGGTTCTTTTCTCATGTAGGAACGCTTTTGAAAGGTTGTTAAAAATAATCGTTTATCACGATTAGTTTCATTTATTTTGTGAATTCATTGTCAGGATCTTCCTAATTATAGAGGATTGTACCCAATGTGTGTGGTGATTCTGCTATAAAAGTATTTAGTACAGTAACAGTTCTTTGTGTGTTCTAGAGTAGAGGCCACACCTTCTTCACTGAAATATTTTAGGGCATGTATGACGGCTGCTATTGTGCTGCTTAATTGTGGCTTCATCCAGGATCTCCTTACCGCGCAGTGTGGGGGGCCGGTTGAAATAATTTTCTTTTTATTTTGGTTCGTATAAGTTGTATACACCGTCTTACTCACGCGAGACTGGCAACTAATTTAGTGGTCAGCCAGAAAGTAAAGTTAGTTTCCAGTCTACACGGCCACATTCTGGTCCAGCCCACTGAAAGAAAAGATTCTGTTCCCCTATTTCTTTGCGGGATCAGGGCTGCGATTTAAATAAAACTGTATAGTTTCATTTAAAAATTATATTATGTAAAGTTTCTCACGTACAATACTAGGAAATTCAATATGCTCAATTGAAAACAAGTCTTTCTATTCTAACAGCACATTTAGCAGTTCAGAGGCGACCTCTACGGTACGTTCCTACCCGATTATCTTTCGCCCCGACTAAAAATACTCAACTGAAAGTTTGCAATAAATGTTCGAAGTTAATGCTCACCACAAAAGTAGAATAAAGTCACCACTTTCCACTCGGAATTGTAATTCACACGGACGGCACAGTAACAGTTACTTCGGCGAATTTTAAGCGTTCCAGGACGGTGTACAGTCCTCGCGAGTTCACTATCCGTTTTTAGCGTAAAATACGCGCTTTCTCACAGTTTGGCTCTGACGTCATCCGGGGCAGAGCGCGATCTGACGTTTAACAGACGTGGACGTTACAGTGGCACAGAGCGAACTGAAGTTTCCTACTGCTACTCTGCCTGTATTTACACGGGTCTTACAAAAGGGTACGGCTTGATTTCCATGTTAGAGCTCATTTTAGTTTCGTCAGTATGTACTGTACTTCCTCGATTCACCGCCAGTTGGCCGAATTGAAGGAAGGTAATGTTGACTTCGGTGCTTGTGTTGACATGCGACTCATTGCTCTACAGTACTAGCATCAAGCACATCAGTACGTAGTAACAACAGGTTAGTGTTCATCACGAACGTGGTTTTGCAGTGAGTGCCATGTTTACAAATGCGGAGTTGGCAGATGCCCATTTGACGTATGGATTAGCACGGGGCAATAGCCATGTCGCGGTACGTTTGTATCGAGACAGATTTCCAGAACGAAGGTGTACCGACAGGAAGACGTTCGAAGCAATTGATGGGCGTCTTAGGGAGCACAGAACATTCCAGCCTATGACACGCGACTGGGGAAGACCTAGAACGACGAGGACATCTGTAATGGACGAGGCAATTCTTCGTGCAGTTGACGATAACCCTAATGTCAGCGTCAGAGAAGTTGCTGCTGTACAAGGTAACGTTGACCACGTCACTGTATGGAGAGTGCTACGGGAGAACCAGTTGTTTCCGTACAATGTACAGCGTGTGCAGGCACTATCAGCAGCTGATTGGCCTCCACGGGTACACTTCTGCGAATGGTTCATCCAACAATGTGTCAATCCTCATTTCAATGCAAAGGATCTCTTTACGGAAGAAGTTTCATTCCAACGTGATCAAATCGTAAATTTTCACAAGCAACATGTGTGGGCTGACAAGAATCCACACGCATTTGTGCAATCACGTCATCAACACAGATTTTCTGTGAACGTTTGGGCAGGCATTGTTATTGATGTCTTGATTGGGCCCCATGTTCTTACACCTACGCTCAATGGAGCACGTTATCATGATTTCATACGAGATACTCTACCTGTGCTGCTAGAACATGTGCCTTTACAAGTACGACACAACATGTGGTTCATGCACGATGGAGCTCCTGCACATTTCAGTCGAAGTGTTCGTACGCTTCTCAGCAACAGATTCGGTGACCGATGGATTGGTAGAGGCGGACCAATTCCATGCCCCCCCCCCCCCCCCCCCCCCCCGCTCTCCTGACCTCAACCCAACCCTCTTGACTTTCATTTATGGGGGCATTTGAAAGCTCTTGTCGACGCAACCCCGGTACCAAATGTAGAGACTCTTTGTGCTCGTATTGTGGACGGCTGTGATACAATACGCCATTCTCCAGGGCTGCATCAGCGCATGAGGGATTCCATTCGACGGAGGGTGGATGCATGTATCCTCGCTAACGGAGGATATTTTGAAAATTTCCGGTAAGAAAGTGTTTGAAGTGACGCTGGTACGTTCTGTTGCTGTGTATTTCCATTCCATGATTAATGTGATTTGAAGAGAAGTAATAAAATGAGCTCTAACATGGAAAGTAAGCGTTTCCGGACACATGTCCACATAAGATATTTTCTTTCTTTGTGTGTGAGGAATGTTTGCTGAAAGTTTGGCCGTACCTTTTTGTAACACCCTGTACAGGTGCCGGAGCGGACGGTCGATGTAACATCTGTAGTCTATGGCTATGTGCATACTACAGCAACTTCCGAACGACCGCTATCTCGGGCACATAAACTTTAATAACATATATACAAATTACTTCAGAAACTTCTTAATTTTTTACTTGTATTCAATTAAGTTGTTTGAAAGCACAGGAAAAGTTTCAGCTCGCTTGAATGTAAACTTTGCTTCTGAATTTTTTATAGTGGAACTAACGGTAAGTAATAACACTAAACTATATTTTAACAAAGTTTTAAATGTAAATTTTGATTTTTAATTTCATACTTAAATTTTGTTAAAATACTAGCACGTTATACGCAGACGCGTTAAGGTGATGTGGCGCTATTGGCAGTGAGCTGGGGTAAGTCCGAGCACACTCGCTCGCCTCTGTATCTCACATATGATACAGCGCTTGCTTTGCTTTAGCAGGGCCTGGGTTCACAGACACTTTAGTACTGTTGGATGTCCTCGTGCGTAGCAAGTGGTACGGACGGGTCATAACGACCGTGAGAGGACGTTAGACATCCTCGACGGACGGCCATCCTGTCTCCTCGAACTGCTTTGCCCACCTAGCAACGTCCTGAAGGGGTGGTGGGTCCTGATGGTGTGGCGGCAATTTACCAATCTTGGCCCCGAACATGTTGTTACAACTTCTGCCCCACTTGTTAGCAGCAGACACAGTGGCTGCGCCAAAGACTGAGACGGCGTGCAGTTGTACAATGATTTATTGAACTTTCTTTACAATTTTTCCCTCGTCATCGCTGCCCAGCCCTGCGGATACCTCTGTCTGGCTCCTGCTGTGTATATTCTCCTACAAAGCGCGCAACAAGCGCCTCTGATCGCACTCGGGAGCCTCAGGCCACCAGTGCTTCGCTGAAGCCAGGATGCCCTGTGATTGAGATGAACTCGTTGCCGCTCGCGCCCCAGTACGACACGCCCACGGAGCCGCGTCGCCGTGAGGTCAGCTGCCGACGCCTGCCGCACCAGCGACTGGGAAGCCGACAGTCGCGATGTCCACGAGGTCCCGTCACGGACGGACCATGCGCCGTGAGGCCGGGTTGCCGTGAAGTCCGGGCGTCAGTCCCTGGCGGCGCCTGTGACCAAGACCGCTCTGCGGCCGGTCCTGCTGGAAGTTCTCGCTGTTGTTAGTGAGCCATGATGCCGACTGAACTCGGTACGACCTCCAGAGCTGAAGTTGACATCTGGCGGCAAACAGATGACTCCTGCGAGCTGGAACAGACTTCCGGAGTCGTCACCTACGAAGATTGAACATTCGGATACGGACCACGTCCGTCCTCAGATTCGATTTGCTTCCTAACGGCTTCTGTCTGTTGCTGCCTTCACTATTTACACTCCTGGAAATGGAAAAAAGAACACATTGACACCGGTGTGTCAGACCCACCATACTTGCTCCGGACACTGCGAGAGGGCTGTACAAGCAATCATCACACGCACGGCACAGCGGACACACCAGGAACCGCGGTGTTGGCCGTCGAATGGTGCTAGCTGCGCAGCATTTGTGCACCGCCGCCGTCAGTGTCAGCCAGTTTGCCGTGGCATACGGAGCTCCATCGCAGTCTTTAACACTGGTAGCATGCCGCGACAGCGTGGACGTGAACCGTATGTGCAGTTGACGGACTTTGAGCGAGGGCGTATAGTGGGCATGCGGGAGGCCGGGTGGACGTACCGCCGAATTGCTCAACACGTGGGGCGTGAGGTCTCCACAGTACATCGATGTTGTCGCCAGTGGTCGGCGGAAGGTGCACGTGCCCGTCGACCTGGGACCGGACCGCAGCGACGCACGGATGCACGCCAAGACCGTAGGTTCCTACGCAGTGCCGTAGGAGACCGCACCGCCACTTCCCAGCAAATTAGGGACACTGTTGCTCCTGGGGTATCGGCGAGGACCATTCGCAACCGTCTCCATGAAGCTGGGCTATGGTCCCGCACACCGTTAGGCCGTCTTCCGCTCACGCCACAACATCGTGCAGCCCGCCTCCAGTGGTGTCGCGACAGGCGTGAATGGAGGGACGAATGGAGACGTGTCGTCTTCAGCGATGAGAGTCGCTTCTGCCTTGGTGCCAATGATGGTCGAATGCGTGTTTGGCGCCGTGCAGGTGAGCGCCACAATCAGGACTGCATACGACCGAGGCACACAGGGCCAACGCATCATGGTGTGGGGAGCGATCTCCTAAACTGGCCGTACACCTGTGGTGATCGTCGAGGGGACACTGAATAGTGCACGGTACATCCAAACCGTCATCGAACCCATCGTTCTACCATTCCTAGACCGGCAAGGGAACTTGCTGTTCCAACAGGACAATGCACGTCCGCATGTATCCCGTGCCACCCAACGTGCTCTAGAAGGTGTAAGTCAACTACCCTGGCCAGCAAGATCTCCGGATCTGTCCCCCATTGAGCATGTTTGGGACTGGATGAAGCGTCGTCTCACGCGGTCTGCACGTCCAGCACGAACGCTGGTCCAACTGAGGCGCCAGGTGGAAATGGCATGGCAAGCCGTTCCACAGGACTACATCCAGCATCTCTACGATCGTCTCCATGGGAGAATAGCAGCCTGCATTGCTGCGAAAGGTGGATATACACTGTACTAGTGCCGACATTGTGCATGCTCTGTTGCCTGTGTCTATGTGCCTGTGGTTCTGTCAGTGTGATCATGTGATGTATCTGACCCCAGGAATGTGTCAATATAGTTTCCCTTTCCTGGGACAATGAATTCACGGTGTTCTTATTTCAATTTCCAGGAGTGTATATCCGGCAGGAGGACGTTTTTTACCCTCGGTGGTAGCTTTTTGTTATTACTCCCGCAGTATATTGTAGCGTAACGTAGCGTGCTGGCCTGACTTTCCTTACTCAGCACTCTCCAGGCTTCGCTCGGCGCTCGACCTGTGTGTGTCCTTGCGTCAGTCTGTTGGTAGACCGCTGCTGTCAGCAAGGCTATCTGTGCCTGCCTACTTCGCAACGCCTCGGTCGCCGGCGTGCCTCTGTTCCGCCAATCTCCACTGCGTGAAGCAATGCTTACTACACGTGGCCACAACAATGTCTTTGAACAACGATTATTGATGATATTTTTACGTATTTTACGAGGGCTGTTAAGAAAGTACGGTCCGATCGATCGCGAAACCTAAACCACATCGAAAATCTAATGAACTTTTATGTAGGTGTTTCGGATAGTGTCTCTAGAACAACCGTTCGATCGCGTCACGTCGCTCTTTCCAATTCTGAGCGCATGGTGAGCATGACGAGATACTTAGAAAATGCGAGGCATATTCGGAAAGTAAGGTCCGATTAGGCGCGAAATGGAAACCACTGTGAAAATTCGATGGGACTTTGTACGGATGTGTTGGGAAGTGTCTTTAGTGTGCCTGTCGATCGCTTCATGTCGCTCTTTTCAATTCAGAGGGCAAAGTGATTACGTAGAAATGTCTAAAACAATAGTTTCTCCCGGAAAGTATGTGGATCTGGTGAGAGATTTCGCTTGAAGCTATACAGCCCACATAACATAATCGTGATGTGTTCGAAACAATTTTCAGCCGCACTCTTCAGGGGCAATGAAGACGCTGCTGCAGCATTTTCGATGGGAAGTGTTTGATCACCCACAACACAGCCCTTAATTGGCTCCCTCCGTTGTTCATCTCTGCTCACATGAATCGCTGGCTACGAAGACAACATTTTGGCAGAAACGACGAAAGCAGACCAGAGTAGAGAATTGGTGGAAAGCACAGACGGATGCTTTCTGTGACAAGGGTACTGGAAAGTTTGGCTAACTACTGCGAATAAAAATTTTTTTATTTTCACTGTGATTTTCATTTCGCGACCGATCGGACTTTACTTTCCAAACAGACGTCATAGTGACTTCCGCCAAGAATGAGTGTCTGAGAAATTTCGCCTGATTTCATGCAGCCCACACAACGTAACTATCGTACATTTCCTTTGCACACAACGTTGGCGCAACTCTACGGTCGTTGTCTCAGTCGGGGCAGCGACTATGTAGAGAAGTAGCCAACGGTTGCAAATAGAACATTTTTGATTTTCACTGTAGTTTCGATTTCGTGACCGATCGGACATAGTTTCAGAATAGCCCTCGTATAACACAACCCGACAACTGTATAGCGGATGCCACCATATCGAATACTGACGACAGCGATGAACAATAACGCCGAATTTCCTTTGCCTTATTGTCGCCATATTAAATTATGACAGTTAACCTTTCATTCAATATGTGTTTTTCTGAATAGCGTTGTTACTGTAGTCACAGGAATACTTTCTTTTCGTCCCATTTTGAATCACCCTGTACTATGACAATTTTACGTTTCATTTAGACATTTTTATGTTCTTCAGAATGATCGTTTGTGAGCCATAGAGATGCAGCTATATCTATGTAAATATTCGTTTGAGTGAAAAACGATAAAAAATTATTTTATTTCTTTCAGCATTATCAACATGATTAATTTTCCGTTCACAACGGAAAGTCACTCTGCGTATATCGTGAGCAGCAGCTGCCCACAACACCAGCCTGAGGTACGACAGACGCTACGTTAGGTGCTGACGATAGCTTCCTATTAACCTATTCACTACCATTGCGACTATCTGCCCCACGATAGGACATCAGAGAACTACTAGGAATTTGCACCATGTTACTGCTATGTATCAGTGTTCCAATGGCGAAGGGAAGCCTGCTAATGGTTGGCAGAATTCTTATAATTACTAATTGCGCATGTAGATTGTTCTGTCTTCCAAGTTTCATTGTTAACCCTCTGCTCCATACTTGTAACATCGATTTTGTTGTCCTCTATAGATCGGCAACCCAGTGAACAAATTTGCAAAACGGGCTGCTTTCACGCCTTCCCCGACAATTTGCGTCAATGAACTGCCCTCACTTATTGACGTTTTACGCTTCATAGAGGGTACCCATACTGACACCTGTGTTGTTGGTTGAAAACTTATAGAGATTCTCTATCTGCCGATGTGTGACTGTTTACTCTATGATTTATTGTTTTTGCGGATTCGTCTTCTGAAAAACCCGAAGGTACCTATGAGCAACACTGTACGTCTGACCCCTCAGCATGTGGGAAAACGAAATGGCAGGAAATACATTGACGGAAAAAAATCGCAACATCAAGAAGGAGTTGTACGATATAAACTAAATTTCATAGACGTGTTCTACAACTGAAAGATGATGTCTATTCAAATTTCTCATCAGTCGCATAAGACAGGCGCTGGTAGCTCCAGAAATCTGAGCAGCAGTTGGCACTACAGTGACACAACGAACTGTTACAAATTGGTTCAAGATCAGTTCCGAGCCAGACGAGTGCGTTCCACTGACCACAAACCACCGCCATTTTCGACTTCAGTGGTGTCAAGCAAAAGCTCACTGGAGTGCACCTTGGGGGTCTGTTGTGTTCTGTGATGAAAGCTGGTTCTGCCTCGGTGCCAGTGATGGCCGTGTGTTGTTTGGAACGAGGCCAGTTTGAGAGCCCGCAACCACCCTGTTTGTGTGCTAGACTCATTGGACTGACACCTGGAGTTATGCTTTGGGGTGCGATTTCATATGACAGCAGGGGAACTCTTGTGAACATCCCAATCACCATGACTCCAAATTTGTACGTCAATCTTGCGATTCGATCTGTTGTGCTGCTGTTCATGAATAGAATTCCAGGGGGTGTTCTCCAACAGGATAACACTCGGGCACATGCCCTCGAGTAACCCAACAAGCTCTACAGAATGTCGACATGTTGCCTTAGCCTACACGATCACCAGATCTGTATGCAATCGAGCACGTCTGGGATGTCATCTTACGACAACTCCAGCATTATCCACAACCAGCGCTAACTGCCCTGTATTGACCGACCAAGTGCAACTGGCATGGAGCGCCATCCCACAAACTGATATCAGGCATCTGCACAACACAGTGCATGCACGTTTGCCTGTTTGAACTCAACATTCTGTCGGTTACACCGGTTATTAAGGTGCCAGCTGTAACACCTACAGCGCCTCTCGGTGTTGAAAAAACAAAAATAGCTCCCAGATTAGCTCCCATGTCCTTAAAATATCAATTCACAAAATGACCCAAGTCCCTCCACAAGCAGTAATCCAAAAAATAAACAAAAAGCAAACAGAGTGAAACATCTAGTATAGAAACCAAAAGAAAAGGAGAATTTAATTGCAAATTTTAGAAACATGGGAAGGGAGAAAAACAGTAGTAGTTATTCCTATACGTAAGAAAATCAGTGTTATAGCCATAGAACGTAGGTCTGGGACACCAAAGATAGTGTTTATTAAAGTATAAATAGCCATACGTTGTAATTACGATACTCCAGTCTCTAGTCTGTTTTAGTTCGGAAGTTATTTAGGACGTACAGCTTTAGAGAACAACAATTGGGACTTTATTAAACGAGGATCGAGATCCCCGTTTAATAACGATCGTGACGACATTGTTTTTGAGGATTGTCAATTCAAGACTTTAATTTGGACATTTATCACATTAGCTAAACGGGACGGTGAATAGTAATCTCTTTGGCTTTAATGTCAATTCGTGTGAATGATTAAACGTTTTACTTAATTGACAATTTTAACCGGATTCGGACTTTGAATTGTGATAGTGGGAAACTTTAACTTCACGCGACTAGAGATTATAGTTAATGACAGTTTGCGGATATTAAATAGAAATATCTTATTTACCGAAAGTGACAGGATATTATTTAACATCTCTGATGCTAGCGGGAATCCTACTTAGACATCTAATTAAAGAACTTCTTTGAATGAGATCGTATGAGTGAACCTATTTATTAATAATTCTTGTCAATAAACTGACGTTGTCAATTTGAAACATAATACAAATCTTGAACATTAATTTAACTTAGATTAATAAACGTTAAGGTTACGTGATCTATGCCAAAAACAAACTAGCGATTCGTAACTAAAACAATTGAACGAAAGGTTTAAGTATCGTCGTGTGTAAACATTGGTAGTAAAGCCACTAAAGATTTTTTCTGTCAGAGTTGGGAAGACTATAGGTGTAGTGACCCACTTTCAACATTGGGTTTTAAAAGTAATCAAACTGATACTTAGCCGGGACAATATTAAATAAAAGTAAAACCCGTCAATGACAGTCAATGTGCAAAAAATAAAATCAAACTTTCACCTATTAGACGAAAAAGCGAAAACAGAAAAAGGTCTGCTACACAGCATATCACATTTGCGTTGGCTTATCTTGCGCTTGCATTAACCGGTTATCTTGCAGTGTTATTCATTTACGTATGTTACCTAGAGAAATGTATTCTCAAAATTTCATTGCTCTACATTAATTATTTTATATTGTTGAATTTTTTCCAACAGTGTATTTTTTCGTATTGTTACATCTGACTACGACAATAATTAAAATAATCATACATTAATCTTAAACTTCTGAAGAGATAGTAGTGAAAAAGTTAAGAACGACTGTTCAGTTTAGGACGAAGTCTTCAATCCAGCCGCCAGCTTGTTCAGATATCAAATATTTAGCTTACTGAATTTATTGGCTACAGCGTGTTGTGGGTGTTCCGCCGCTTATGTTTGACGTCTATTTTCGCAGTAAAATGTAATATTTTACTCCCTAAACTACCTCTCATAGTTTTGTTGTTGTTGTTGTTGTTGTTGTTAATTTCAATTTGTGTTAATGACGGCGGCAACTAACACGCGAGGCTGGAACCTGCACGTTACGTATGAATGCATAAACCACCTCATTGGGGACGTCCCCCCAGAGCGCCGTAAAGAGCGGTTGGATGTCGCTGTTGGGCGTCTCCTGGGAAGGGCGTTACACGCTCGCGGTAGCAGCTAGTTCTGACTTACGCCGCGGTCAACACGTTACGTCTGCACGCTGGAGTGTATTCCATTAGGGGACAGCTCTCATCGTTCGTGTGTGCGGCTACCAGGCCCTGTCGTGTGCAGTCGCTTCTCAAGAACAGGGACACAAGTCGCGGAAAGTTGATTACAGGCAGACATGGGACAGAAAATGAAGAAGTAGCACAAACGACGTTATCCTAGTTGAGGTAGGCAGCATGAATCTCATCTATGACACCACCTAACTATACACGTACATACACGAGGTTCTTCTGGAGGAATGGTAAATATTTTGGGAGCTCGTAGTACAGCCTAATTCGAACAAAATATTCCGTACGACATGTGTCCAAGTTCTGTTGGTTACAGAGATGCACTTGCCAGAAAGAAACAGAGGAAAATAATCACAGGTTTCGAGGAAAGGCAAATGATTATGTTCAGACTAGATTTTCATAAATTCCACTTCAATGAACTTTCGTATTATCTTGGCAACGCCACATTTAGCTCTAGCTTGGAGTTCATTTATGAGGGCACAGCTATTCATAAACCGAACGGTCAATTCGTCTCATTTGTTTACTTTGTTCTTTGTAGGCTTCGGCTTCCAACCGACCGCAGAGCAAAAATCGGAAGTGGCTAAGGTCCGGGGAACTTGGCAAACAAGAAACGTGGCTATTTCTGCCGATGAATGTTTTGGATAAAGGTACCTTTTTAAAAATATATGTCAGGGGGTTGGTACGATAGAACAGGATTGACAGTTTGATTAATATAGCATTTATATTGTTAAGTGATCCTTTGAGTAAAGGTTGCAATATTTCATCACCTAGAATTATCTGAAAGTGTATCACCTCTGCGACAAATGAACTTATTCGATACTGTGGATCTGAATCTGAGCAAATTTCGTGCGGTGTGTACAGATATTCTTCAAGGCTGATGTAGGAGCTCTTTATTAACTTTACAAACACAAAGAAGTCCGGAAGACTATCTGTGTATATACATTACACAAAATATGTTCAGATTCATGTACACATCACCATGTTAATTCATTTCTCGTGAAGATGATTCGGATAAAAGGAAATAACAGAAGGCGACATGATGGCGGATTAATAAATAATAAGAGGCTGAAATGAGGTTTGGGATTGCTGTGAAAGGGAGGAACAGCCACAAAGAAGTATGGCGGCCTGTTAAATTGACAAATAGTGAAATATTAATTTATGCAAGTCTGCATAGCCTCATAACAGCAATTTGGCAATCTGAATGGTGATACGTCACTAGAATGTGTTAGTGCTGTCGTTTCGCAAGAACGAGAATGAATTTTCAAGACAGTGAAAGATTCGTCAGAATTAAGCTTTAATATACTAAATTCTGCATTTAGTTCAGTGATTACAAACCTTTCTGAGATCATTACCCCTGTACGAGACCATATAGAAACCAATACCTCTACAGAATTTAGTATTTAAGTACAATTCAGATTGTAAAAAATTTGTTAGAACATTTCCATTTTTAAAATTCCAGGAAATACGAATATTTCATTAACGTTCAGCAAGTAAGTTTCACATGTTCTTGTAGGTGTTATATTAAACCAAGAAATAATGAAAGCCAATGAGGTAACAACCTTTTTTATATTAGGTGCGGTCGCGGTCAATGAACATTGTAAATCGTTATCCAACTTCATTCGATTCCTTGTTGTTATTTTCATTTTGCCGCGGTTGCAAATTCACTTTTGGCACCTATAAATTAAAGTGAATGGAATCAGTATTCTTAAGCTTTTTATAATAATGATGGATGCTCATCAACAACCTTTCTCCAAAATATTGCTAGTTACATTTTAGAGAAACCTGTTTTCAGAATGTTGCCTACACATAACGCAATAAATTCTGCTTTGGCTTGAACGCTATCACCTGATGATAAGTAATGACTTGTTAAGTGCCGATCAAAAAGTTTCACTTCGAAGCCAATACTGTCTAGAATAGTTACACCAATCGCATACAGTCTCCATCGGAACTGACGCAGTCATCCCTTCGACGCACCTGGTTGAAGATACACTTTTGGGGAAACACCGTATCCTAGTACGTGAACAAGTCTGTAACTGCCTGTTGCACATCCGCGTCCGACAGGAATCGTCGACCCTTCAAGGCGATAATCGCCTGGGGAGAGGTCAGGACTATACGGTGGGTGCTTGAGCGTCCCCCACTTGAGTTGGCGTAACTTCTGCGTTACGACATTTACGACAGGCGGGACGTACGTCATCATGCAGCAGCAGCAGCACCCCTCCGCGCACCATTCCACAAAGGTGGTTTTCAACAGACGTGCTGCAGCATATACAAAGTGGTCCATTGATAGTGACCGGGCCAAATATCTCACGAAATAAGCGTCAAACGAAAAAATTACGAAGAACAAAACTCGTCTAGCTTGAAGGGGGAAACCACATGGCGCTATGGTTGGTCCGCTAGATGGCGCTGCCGTAGGTCAACCGGATATCAACTGCGTTTTTTAAAATAGGAACCCCCATTTTTTTATTAAACATTTGTGTAGTACGTAAAAAAATAAGAATGTCTTAGTTGGACCACTTTTTTCGCTTTGTGATAGATAGCGCTGTAATAGTCACAAACGTACGTGGTATCACGTAACATTCCGTCAGTGCGGACGGTATTTGCTTCGTGATACATTACCCGTGTTAATGGACGGTTTACCAATTGCGGAAAAGGTCGATATCGTGTTGATGTATGGTATTGTGATCAAAACGCCCAACGGGCGTGTGCTACGTATGCTGCTCGGTATCTTGGACGACGTCATCCAAGTGTCCGGACCGTTCGCCGGATAGTTACGTTATTTAAGGAAATAGGAAGTGTTCAGCCACATGTGAAACGCCAACCACGACCTGCAACAAATGATGATGCCCAAGTAGGTGTTTTAGCTGCTGTCGCGGCTGATCCGCACATCAGTAACAGACAAATTGCGATAGAATCTGGAATCTCTAAAACGTCAGTGTTGAGAATGCTACATCAACATCTATTGCACCCGTACCACATTTCTATGCACCAGGAATTGCATGGCGACGACTTTGAACGTCGTGTACAGTCCTGTTACTGGGCACAAGAGAAAATACGGTACGATGACTGATTTTTTGCACGCGTTCTATTTAGCGACGAGGCGTCATTCACCAACAGCGGTAATGTAAACTGTCATAATACGAACTACTGGGCGACGGAAAATCCATGATGGCTGCGACAAGTGGAACATCAGCGAGCTTGGCGGGTTAATGTATGGTGCGGCATTATGGGGAGACGGATAACTGGCCCCATTTTATCGACGTCAATCTAAATGGTGCAATGTATGCTGATTTCCTATGTAATGTTCTACCGATGTTACTACAAGATGTTTCACTGCATGACAGAATGGCGATGTACTTCCAACATGATGGATGTCCGGCACATAGCTCGCGTGCGGTTGAAGCGAAATTGAATAGCATATTTAATGACAGGTGGATTGGTCGTCGAAGCACCATACCGTGGCCCGCACGTTCACCGGGTCTGACGTCTCCGGATTTCTTTCTGTGGGGAAAGTTGAAGGATATTTGCTACCGTGATCCACCGACAACGCCTGACATATGTCAGCGCATTGTCAATGTATGTGCGAACATTACGGAAGGCTAACTACTCGCTGTTGAGAGGAATGTCGTTACACGTATTGCCAAATGCATTGAGGTTGGCGGACATAATTTTGAGCATTTATTGCATTAATGTGGTGTTTACAGGTAATCACGCTGTAACAGCATGCGTTCTCAGAAATGATAAGTTCACAAAGGTACATGTATTACATTGGAACAACCGAAATAAAACGTACCTAAGTACTGTATTTTAATTTAAAAAACCTACCTGTTACCAACTGTTCGTCTAAAATTGTGAGCCATATGTTTGTAACTATCACAGCGCCATCTATCACAAAGGAAAAAAGTGGTCCAACTAAAACATTCATATTTCTTTACGTACTACACTAATGTGCAATAAAAATGGGGGTTCCTATTTTAAAAAAAGCAGTTGAGATCCGTTTGAGCTAGGGCAGCGCCATCTAGCGGGCCAACCATAGCGCCATCTGGTTTCCCCCCTCAAGCTAGACAAGTTTAGTTCTTTGTAGTTTTTTCGTTTGACGCTTGTTTCGTGAGAAATTTGACCCGGTCACGATCAACGGACCAACCTGTATATTCTCCATTCTCCGATGGATGTCTACCTTGTTTATCCTTCGGAATCCAAGAAAAGAAAAACAGCACGTTGGTCCTGTTTGGACGTTTGTGACAACAACGTCGTCATAGTTCATGTTTCCACATTCAATGGGCGCACGTCGGAAAGACACGAATGTCACCCTAATATTTGCCTACATGTCGGTGCATCAGAGTCGCGCTATGTTGGGTAGACGTAGCAGCAACGCCCTCAAACGGAAATTTTTAAACGCCCCTTTATATTTCATGTGCTATACAGGCGTCTAGGATCAGCATCATTTCTGGAAACATCGAAATACTTTGAACTTCAGGCCTAAGTTCGTAAAGCTCCAAAATCAGAAGAAAACTTGCAACTTTATATTCTGCTGTCTAAATATTTACCATATTTTCATGCAAGCTAAGTTTAAGCCTATTCATTTCTACAGAGAAATTCGCAAGATATGGCACTTTCGAGACAAATACACACAGCACTAATAGTGGCTAGGCACTAGCCGAACTCTAGATTTGCTTAATAAAACCTGGAAAACAGGACGACTGATTGCTGTGCTCCATCATTTTGAAAATAACATATACCACCTGTAATGGGACTACGGATAGGTGAAATTGTGGACCTCGATCTACACACATCAAAAGAAGTGTTGCATCACCCCGGTTCCCAGAAGTCCTGAAGGTAGACGTTGACTGTGTATTTTGTACCACAGACAAAGTCCCTTTGACTGTTCAGAGATGTCTCTAACCCCGCCAAAAGATGTAGGCAACCATGCATGACCAACGCCTATTAGACGGAGGGGATCCGACAGCCGATAAGTTACATTTCACCAGGAAGGAGGTACATGGCTCGTGTTGTCTTTAGTTCAACCATGCCTAGACTGTCAATACCGCGGTTCGATCACGTCCGCATTGTTACTTTGTGCCAGGGCTCACAACAAGGGAAGTATCTAGGGGTCTCGGAGTTAACCAAAACGATGTTGTTCGGACATGGAGGAGATACAGAGAAACAGGAACTGTCGATGACATGCCTCGCCCAAGGGATACTGCTGCAGTGGATTGTCGCATATGCCTTCAACCAACAATCGTCGGAGACCTGTTTGGAGGCAACACGGTCAGGCTGAACGCCTTAGACACACTGGCTCTGAGCACTATGAGACTTAACATCTGTGGTCATCAGTCCCTTAGAACTTAGAACTACTTAAACCTAACTAACCTAAGGACATCACACACATCCATGCCCGAGGCAGGATTCGAACCTACGATCGTAGCGGTCACGCGGTCCCAAACTGAAGCGCCTAGCACCGCACGGCCACACCCGCCCGCCTAGACACACTGTCCAGAGAGTGCAGCAAGGTGGAATTTCCCAGCTGTTTTGGGGTGGCATTGTGTGGAGCCGACGTACGTCGCTGGTGGTCACTGAAGGCGCCGTAATGGCTGTACGATATGTGAATGCTATCCTCCGACCGACAGTGCAACCATATCGGCAGCATATTGGCGAGGAATTCGTCTTCATGGATGGCAATTCGGGCTCCCATCGTGCACATCTTGTGAAGGTCTTGCTTCAGGATAACGATATCGCTCGACTAGAGTGGCCAGCATGTTGTCCAGACATGAACCCTATCGAACATGCCTGGGACAGATTGAAAGGGCTGTTTACGGACTACATGACCCACCAAGCACTCTAAGCCGAATCTCCTTTGAGGAGCGGGACAATATGGACCAACAGTGCCTTGATGAACTTGTGGATAGTATGCCACGACGAATACGGGAATGCATCATTGCAAGAGGACGTGCTACTGGGTATTATAGGTACCGGTGTGTACAGAAATCTGGACCACCACCTCTGAAGTTCTCGCTGTATGGTGGTGCAACAATCAATGTGTGGTTTTCATGATTTATAAAAAGGGCGGAAATGGTGTTTATGTTGATCTGTACAGGTTCAGGAACTCCAGGAACCGAGGTGATGCATAACTTTCTTTGATGTGTGTATGTTATCTGATTTTTCAGTACTTAAGTCGTTTTACTTTCCCATCCTCACCCTTTTCAGAAACAAAACAATTTTTGTCGAAGCTCCAGAATGCTACGCAACACATTTACATGAGGTAGCCAACGTACTTCTGTGTGGAACAGGAGCGCATCGAAATAGGTCCTAGCATCTTTGCTGAACTCTTTTGCACTACCTTGGATTTGGTTTACAGTCATCACTGCCTGAGGTAGTACAACGAAACAAAACGGGTGGCAACGCTTAAACTGTGAAAGCATAATGCAGTGGCTGAAAGTTGTATTTGTATCAATTTCGTCTACCAGCGTGGAATTCAGAGTGAACCCTCAACATGGAAGGTTCCCAGCCTATACATACACTTACTATATTCGGCCACTGCATCTCCGTTTCCTCAACAAAATTTCTCGCTGGTAAGCAGCATCTTTAGTGTGTGTAGAAGCGCCCAGCGTCCTCGATACGAATTCTAATTGTTTTAGGAAAAGATATCTTATTTATCTTTTCCACGTGGGGCTCTTCTAGAACTAGGTTCACCGCATCTAGTAAAGAAATGAGATTCTTTACTATTGTATGATGTTTCTTGGAGTCAACGATCGGAAGAGCGATTCGGTACGAATCAGCAAGACCAGTTTCTGCGCTTTGGAAGAGATAGTTTTATAAATCCATGCTTCAACTTTTTAGTGCAGATTCTTTGCGTTCGAAGAATGTAATGCCTTTTCTGGTGAACTGTGCTTGACTTCTTTCAAAGTGGTCTTTGCGTTTGCCGCTGTAACCACTTTACTGCAGAAAACAAATATGGGATTTTCATTAGTTTTATAAAGTGTCATGGTAAAAACCGACATCAGAAAAGCTTATTTGTACTTTTTTTCTAGAAGTCATGACTGCTGAAAGAAGAAAAACTCGCTATGAGTACTTAAGTACAAGATGCAAATCTTAATGCATTTTCCAAGCAAAAAGTCACGAAAGTGTATCATTATTATTCAAGAATAGTTTGCATCTGATGTTTACTATATTAACAAGTTTGGGATTTTGCAAATGAATTAATGCAGTTTAAATTTTTCATGCACGTTTGCCCCACTTCATTATTATCCACCCTCAGTATCTTGATGTACAATGGTACGTAAAACTTAAAGACGAAAGTGATTTCGCATGATGTCACAGTCATGTAATACAGCACAACGAGAATTGTACTATACAGAGAAAGAACTGAGACAGTATAGTACAGGAGGAAACAGAAAGAAATATACAATGAAACGAAGAGAAATGACACTTTTGTTCAAAGACCATCGTTACACTGAAGTTACCGAGATTTATGGTGGTCCTCTAGCACATTTCAGAAGGTAGTCTATGGTTCCTAATAGGGCGTGTGATCAACATGGGCGGTAACGCATGCTATGCAAAGTGCACCCATGCTGGCCACAAAGTTGGTTAGGGTTTATTGCGATACGGCGTTCAGTTTCTCCACCAGTGCGGTTGACAACAGCTGGATGCTTATGCATGGGCACTTGCTGCAGTATCTCTCCACCACGCATCTTACACGTGCTCTATAGGGTTTAATTCGGAGGAACGGACAGGTCAGTCCAGTCGCCGAATATTCCCTCGTTCTAACAGCTCTTCAACCTGCACTCTTCGATGCGGTCGCGTATGGTCACTCATAAAAATGAAGTCAAAACCGCATGCATAGTTGAAAAGGCACACATGAGGAAGGGGTACAGTGTCACAACGCTGACTGGTAAATGTAACGTGTTCAAAGATTTGGGGGTCAGTACGCCCCCAGTACATGGACTGAGAGTAAACTCGAAAAATGTAAAAGTAACGAGAAATAGGGGAAATGGGAATAGTAAGAAACTTCACATCAAAATTGGTAGTCACGAAGTACATTAAGGACTTCCGCTATCTTGGAAGCAAAATAGCCCACGATGAACGAAGAAAGGAAGACATAAAAATCAGCCTGGCACGGACAAAGAAGGCATAAGTTTGAAGCGCAGCATTGTAAGGTAGTGAATTGTGGACAGTGGGAAAACCGGAAAAGAAGAGAATCGCAGCGTTTCAGATGTGGTGCTACTAAAGAATATCAAAAATTAGACTCATTCGCAAGATAAGGAATGAGGAAGTTATCCGCTAAAATTGGCAAAGGAAGGAACAAATGGAAAACAAATACAAGAAGCAGGAACAAGATGATACTGTAGGGTGGTGGATATTACTGTATTTTGTCGTCTTTTACGAGAGCCTGAAAACTATTTTTGCGGTCAGCCAGAAAGCGATGGAGACCATAATTTCCAGACTGCAAGTCCACATTCTTCTTGTACTGTTTCAAAGAAATGTATCTACTCTCTCTTTACTCAACGGATTTAAGAACTATGATTATAAACAAAACTTTTGAGTTCTAAGTGATTCACTTATATTCAGAAAAAAGTTCACATTCAAAATAATAACAATAATGATATCCCTATATCATAAACAGCACTATTAGCAGTACAGAAGCAACCTCTGCTGTGAGTTCCCATTAAATGGTCTTTCGCCTTGACTTCTAATAATCATAGTTAATTGCTCGCCACAAAAGTGGAAAATAATATCACCACTTGCCACGCGGTTTTATTAACATTACGGGCGGCGCACAGACATTTACTTCCGCGAAATATAAGCGATCCAGAACGGTGTACAGTCCTCGCTAGTTCACTTTCTATTTGTAGCGGAAACATGCGTTTAGTTGCAGCCCGGCTGTGACTCAGCCGGCATTTGATCGACGCGGACCGATTGATAGCTGTGTGCGAAGTGAAGTGTCACTGCCACTCAGGCCGTATTTATATTGGACGTAGCGGATGGCCGAAGTGAACACCAGCCGTCATCCGCTCTCTGCCCCGGTAGCAGCCTCTAAATGGCCGCTTTTTCGGACACATATTATTTTGTAATTCTGTCATGAATCAATTTAGAATCTTCGTAATTTTTTAATGGCTGGAGTTAAGTTGACTTTAATTACAATTTGAGCTTGTATTGATTGGTATTTGCATCACGGTTTTGAAACTTGTTATAGCTATATTATTTAATGGATTTAATGATAAAGTGCTGTATTCAGAACTTTCTATCCCCGGTAGCAGCCTCTAAATGGCCGCTTTTTCGGACACATATTATTTTGTAATTCTGTCATGAATCAATTTAGAATCTTCGTAATTTTTTAATGGCTGGAGTTAAGTTGGCTTTAATTACAATTTGAGCTTGTATTGATTGGTATTTGCATCACGGTTTTGAAACTTGTTATAGCTATATTATTTAATGGATTTAATGATAAAGTGCTGTATTCAGAACTTTCTATCCTTAACATAAATGGTACTTCATCTATTATAAATAAGAACGTTTTTGTTCCTTATTTAGTTTTCACTAAATTACTTGAAAACTATTAAAGGTAGCTTAACGGAGTCACATAGTCTTTTTTTTTTATATCGAACTGAAGCTTCATACGAATCTTCATATTTCTATGTCTAATGTTTAGCGATTTCAATTTTTCGTAAAAACGCTCCTATCAAGTTGAGACCTGTAGAAGTTGATTTTAGTTCACATTTGCACATCTCAAATGATTTTCGGCTTTCTAGCTTTAATATTCAGCGCCACCTGTTTTTTTAATCTAAAACGATGAATTTAGGGAAATATATTCATCTGATCACTCTGAGACTTAACAATTTAAACATTAATATAATGAAGCGTAGGCTGACAAAGTTTAGTAAAAGTTACTTTAATTTTTAATTTCATTCTTAGATTATGGCGCAATACTTGTATGCTAGGCACAGGCGCGTTATGATTACGTTGCGCCAGTAGCAGAGAACTGGGGTAAGTCCCGGGACACCCGCTCGCCTCTGTATCTCTCAAATGATACAGTGCCTGTTTCGCCACAATACGACGTGTTTTAAGACATCATGGAATAATCTTCATGGTACTAGAGCGAACTGCTGAGAGTAAATACTGTAGGGACAGACAGAGATTGGAATACATCCATCGAATGCTTGTGGACATAGGGTGCAAATGCTACTCTGAGATGTAGAGATGAATTTAGAAACAAAAACTTCAGACAGCCAAGATCGCTATAGTACAGCATTTATTTTGATAACCGAAGGTGGCAACATATTTTACTAAATCAGTAATTCAAATAAATGCTGTTCTGTACATAGTCTTTTTTTTTTATATCGAGCTGAAGCTTCATACGAATCTTCATATTTCTATGTCTAATGTTTAGCGATTTCAATTTTTCGTAAAAACGCTCCTATCAAGTTGAGACCTGTAGAAGTTGATTTTAGTTCACATTTGCACATCTCAAATTACCTGCAATTTCATATTAATATACCGGGTGTATCATAATTAATGGTGTAAACGCATACAGTTGATAGTACGCGATACTAGAAGAAAAAAAAGTCTCAATAAACACAGGGTCGAAAATGCATACCTTAAGAGCTACGAGCAATTTTTCATCTTCGATACTGTGGAACAAATCTCTTGTATTTCAAGTTCTTTGCTTTCCGTGTTTTGGGAACTGGTAGTATGGACCAAAACAAGAAAAAAAGTCCAGTAAACATGTGCTCTAAAATGCATACCTTAAGAGCTATGAGCACTTGTTCATCTTTGCTACTTTGAAACACAACAATGATCAAGTGCTCGTAACTTTTAAGGTATGCGTTTTAGAGCACATGTTTGCTGGACATATTTTTCTTGTTTTGGTCCATACTACGGCTTCCCGAAATATGGAAAGCAAAGAACTTGCAGTAGAAGAGATTTGTTTCACAATATCGAAGATGAAAAAATTGCTCATAGTTCTTAAGGTATGCATTTTCGACCCTGTGTTTACTGAGACTTTTTGCTTCTAGTATCGTGTTCTTTCAACTGTATGCGTTTACTCCATTAATTATGATACACCCTATATATCACCCTCATCGTTAAGAATGTCAAGCATATTCAGTGAGACGTGCGCTCCCACAGCTGAGTGATCAGCGTGACGGAGTGCCGTCCTAGGGGCCCGGGTTCGATTCCCGGCTTGAACGGGAATTTTCTCCGCTCTGGGACTGGGTGTTGTGTTGTCTTCATCATCATTTCATCCCCATCCGGCGCGCAGGTCACCCAATGTGGCGTCGCATGTAATAAGACCTGCACCAAGGCGGTCTGACCTGCCCCGCAAGGGGCCTCCCGGCCAATGACGCCAAACGTTCATTTTCATTTCCATTGAGCCGAAGAATTGGCGCAGGAGAGGAATTCGTGGCGGAGCGCATCAAACCAGACATACGAATGATGAATTTAAAAAGAAATAAAAAAAAGCGCCCATGTAACATTAGGCTTCCCCACACCGTAATTTATGGACTATTGAAACGATCATGTTCCACAATGTTCCTGGATGTATTACGTGTTCCAACCTCTGGCCATATCCAGAGAGCGTCCTGAGTCAGTACTGGGACTGAATTTGCTCTCGAGAAGAGCACGCGAACCGATCCCTAGTTCGTTCAGTCCCTACGCTCTTGGCCCCAAAGTAAACGACGCCTGGGATGTGCGGGGTCAACGGCGACCGCTCCACGCAGTTGTCCTACCACTATGGAATGTGAGCGTGGCGTTAGTCCTGTTAAATGTCGTTCCAATTGATCCTGCTGGTTGACATGGATCCCTTCTTGCCTGTTGCAGAATGTAGCGGTTCATCTGCTGCTGTAGTTGACTATGGTCGACCACCTCCTCTACTCCGGGCTGTAGTACCCGTGGTTCGGAACGCTCCGATCCGCGTGAAACAATGCTGTGAGTAATTTCGAACTCCTGGGCTACACTTCATCCTTCCTCCAGTTTTCACGGCGATTCTTCCTCTTATAAAGTCATACAAATGTCTCTGTGCCATGTTGTAATGAAGATCATCTCCACATTGCACCATAACTTTTCGCTAGTTGGCACATAGTCTTTTCGCGTTCCTTCAATTGCCTTGTGTTGCGACGCCAGCCCCATTTTGCGTTATAGCCACGCTGACCTCAACCAAGTGTCGTACAACTTTCTGTGCACTACCGAGTACTTAATATAGTATGTTACGAGGCCATCCGCAAAGTAAGGTCGTACAACTTTCTGTGCACTTCCGAGTACTTAATATAAAATGTTACGAGACCTACCAACAAGGTAAAGTACGATCGGTCGCACAATGGAAACACCTGTGAAAATTAAAAATGTTGTATTTCCAACAGTTTGCTACTTCTCTCTACTTAAACATTTGTCATAGCGTTGTACCAACTTTCCAATACCCTTATCATAGAAGAAAGCCGCCTGTGCTTCCTGCCAATTCTCTAAGCTGGTCTACAGAACGTTGTCTTCACAGCTAGCGGTTCATGTGAGATAGGATGGAACTCAGGGAGAGTCAATTAGGGGCTCTATTGTGGATAATTAAACACTTCCCATCGAAAACTCTGCAGGAGTGTATTCATTGCCCCTTGAGAATTCAGGCGAGAATTCTCGTGCAGAAGGAAACGTATGGCAGTTATCTCCGAAATCTCTCACCAGACCCTCATGCTTGGCAGAAGACGCTGTTGTTCTAAGCATCTTTACGTGCCCACTGTGCGCTCAGAACTGAAAAGAGCTTCGTGACGCGTTCGATGGGTGTACTAGAGACACTGTCGAATGCATCTATGCAAAGCATCTTAGGATATTCACTGTCGTTTGCATTTCGCACCCCATCAGAGTTTACTTTCCGAATAGCCCTCGTACTTTACCTAGATCGTTGTTAGGTTTTGCACCGTGTATATACACACATATGTGCTGCTCATGTCATTTATTTATTTGCACATGGACGTAATCTCAAAACTGTCAGTATACGAGTGTTACACTTTTTTCATCGTATGTTGAACACGGATGTCAGCATTGTGCTGTGTATTATGTGACAACGGAATGAGAAAACCTGACCATGGTGGAAGCTCTGTTTTTGCGTCCGCGAAAGAGGGAGGGAGACAGAAAGAGAGAGAGAGAGAGAGAGAGAGAGAGAGAGAGAGACAGTGACAATAAAAGCGTAAGCTGCAGTAGCGTTAAGCTTAGCACACTGTGGGACGCAAAGTTGCCGCTCATTGTCGAAGAACTGCTTCTGCACTGCAACACAGAAGAGTCCGCAACAGAATGTTTGAATTTCCGAGTCTGCATCTTTCATGTGGTGCTTTCAGGACAATATTTTGAAGGTTTTTGACTTCTACTTGGGATTCTGCACTGCCAGTGCTGATATGAGTCTGTGCCGTCATGCGTCACCCCCAGGTTGGAAGCCACTGATTTAGTTCCTTGTAAAATTTCCTTAATCTCTAGGTGTTCCGTTGTTTTATGGAATGTACTGCTTCTTCATTTTCTTAAATCGATTATCAAGGTTCTTTCATATTTCATACTTGTGAAATTTGTTTCTGTGAAAATCCAAAACAAGGGGACGAACTGAATCCGTCGTAGAGATTTCATCATATTAAACTCAAATGGTAATGTGTATGTAGAACGCGGATATACTGCAAATAAAACTATGAAAGCTCGAGAGGATGCAGTGTGAATGTCGTATAGTTGAGAATCGTTGCTGCTTGGCTCTTTCAATCACCCATGAAGTTCCGTGAATGCCATCAAAAAAGAACAGCCTTCAGAGATGTGGGACGATTTAGCTTACACATTAAAAGGCATTTGCTGTTGCAGCAACACGCCACGTCTGTAAGGTACGCAAATTACCAATTACGTTTGGTTCCTTGCCCCAGTTAACTTTGTATCTGTATAGCAATTAAAATTGCGCACAACAGTGTAAAAGTCGAAGGTATGTAGTATGTGTCTTGTTTCCATTCACTCACGGTACCTACTGTTGGCCACCGTAATGCCCTCCTTTCCTCGTTGCCCTCAAGTATGCATTCTGCTCGGTGCCGTATAGGTGAAAGATATTGAAAGATTGATGATTATGATAATGGAGATGAAGGGTGAATACGTGTTGTTATGGTTAGTACATTTTACCATTTCGTGCAGTTAATGTATTTGCTACCCAACATAATCATAAGACATTATTAAAGTAAGTTGCAAAATTATTAATGCTAATTCCCTGTTATTACACGTGCTCTCTCGATGTGCAAGCGGTGTTGCTGACGGTCTGGCGTTACCATCTGTGAAAGGACGGGATACGCCATCCCGTGTAGTAATGTTTCTCATAATAATGTGTACTACGTTTTGTTCTTTAGATGCTACGTGCCTTTTAAGGTTGATGTTTTATCTTCTCCACTCGCGCGCACTACGTCGAGTCCTTTCAAACTCCAATAAAAATCATCGCCCTCGTTTCTGCGACGAGCTCACCAGAGTTCAAGAACTGACTTTCCACTTTGGTCTGACAGTCTGAAGTTTCATAATAACCCAAGTCACACTGACCTGACCAAGAAACACCTGACATTATTACGTCACTCTACTTTGGAAATCTTAATCTTGTGTTTTCTTTTAAATACGCAGGTTGCTTGCATGACCTAACTCCCGACGAAGATTTTGACATGTAGAAGGTACTTCTAAGTTCGTTTGCCTTCGGTTTATGGTGTTTCATTACACCTCCCTACGTAACATACGTTGTCCAAACGGTTGACTACAGTGGAACGATTGCTCTGTTTAAAAGACACGTAACTATCTTTATTTCTACTGATTTAAAGCTCCTCTGATGTAAAGGCAAAGGTCTTAAAGGTACGGTATGTCTCCAACATCTCCATTGTCATTTGTCAATTCTTATGGTGTCCCAAATGAACACGTTTCAGTTTCTTCATACGGATGAACAAGACAAGCGTGACTGCGCAACAAACCGAATAAATGGTAATTACATTATTAGTATGTAACGAGTCGGTGGAGACCTGGGCTCTTAATACCAAAATATACAGACTGTACCCCTGAAAGATCTCTGAAAGTTTGTCCTGGTTTACCCAGAATACACAGTGTGTTTCAAAAGTCTTCAGGAATGGATTCATCATACAAACAAGAAGCAAAAAAGGCTATGCCAACATGAGTCTCGATGTCCACAGTACAGATTTATTCGATCTGCAGTTCCTACAAACTGTGCTGCACGTCTGTAACGCCAGTTCGTACACTCCTGTTACGTATTAGACGAAATGTTCAAATCGACCTCCTCCTGCCTAAATACAGCCTCTGTTCTTCGCCTCACTGAATTTCACACATGATCAAAACTGCATAGTGTGGTTCGTACTGTCTGAAAGGTTTCCACAATACGGCGTGGAGAGTAGGTTCATCCACAAAACCAGTCGAATACACGACAGTTTTTACGTCTCCACACTGGTGAAAGTCCAGGGGTTTACGTCAGCTGAACGGGGTCACCAAGCAATCGGTCCATTTCTATCTGTCCATGCTCAAGATTGAAATGTGCGGGAGCATCAGCATGCATCAAGTACAGTTGTCGACGGGATGCCAGTGGCATGTCTTCTAAGTACTCAGAGCATATAGTACGCAAGAAATCTGTGTAGTTATGAACAAAAGAGTCCCAACAAGTAATCGCAAATAATGGTTGCCCAGACGTTAATGGAAATCTTCTGTTGGTCAGACCATAGAATTTTTGTTCACCCACACATGCTGGTTATGCATTCACACCCTTATGAATGTCGCTTCATCTGTTGAAAAAGGGCAGCTGCAATGTTGGGCGTCGTAACACATTGCTACAGGAACCACAGGAAGACCGTTACACTTGGAGGATAATCCTCAGGAAACAAGGCTTGCACGCGCTGCAGATGCTATGGAAACAGCACGTTTCCCGTAAACGTCTCCAAGTCGTCACGTGCAGCATGTTCCTCTGGAAGCCTAACCGTCTTGTGCTAATTCCAGTACTTAACTTCACAGCGCTGGGTACATGTTCGTCTATGCCGACCACCGCTAATTGGTGTACGTGTGGAAGTCCTATATTCACAGAGGCAGCGATGAATTCCTTCAGATGTCTTTCTGTCTTGTAATTTGCGCAATGGTTAGCGTTCCTGGTGCAAGCGACATGTCTCCAATGCATTGCCATCCGCCAAACCGTACACGTAATGCGTCGTCACGAGCTCTTTGTTGGTGTACCTGTTCAGACTACAAACTACAGGCACAGGTAATTACAAACCATCCCATACACACTTTTACTAACAGCTACGGATTCATTTAACTCATTTAACGTACCTAGTACTTATGTGTCACTTCATAACAGACAGCACACAGCTAATCACTACGCGCAGATATGCCAACAGCTAAACTACTCGTATTTAACTGGCGTCCACTGTACTACCTTTGCCCATATGACACCAAATCACAATCTGATTATTTGTGTAACGCTTGGAACTGGCGTTGTGCATTTTCCTCCGGCAAATAGCACTTTTCAGTGAGTACTGTGCAACAGTAACATACTCCAGTGACTCGCTGATTAAGCATTTATGGGTCCATGTTGATATAGCCTTTTCCTTCTTATTCTGGTATGAGTAATCCATGCCTGTAGTTTTGACGCCGAATTTTGAAAGACCCCAAAGAGTGTTTGTTTTAACTTGAAACGATATCTCGAAAACAACGTATCGTAATGTTCTAGGTGAACATTAATACAGTATTACTAAACCACCCCTCATGCGTGGGTGGGGACAACTTTGTATTTTCAAATTGGATCCTTTTGTTTCCTAACTGTTGATACTCTCATCATTGACGTGTCTGATTTCAGTGCCTCCCCCCCCCCCGCCCCCCCTCGTGCCTCTCACCGTTTGGGTGCTTGATTTCAGTGAGTTACCTTGCGTCTCACCATTGGGATGCTCGATTTTAGTGAATATCCTTGCCTCTCATCATTGGGGTGCTTGATTTCAGTGAGTCCCTTTGCCTCTCATCAAAGAGGTGCCTGATTTCAGTGACCCCCCCTTACCTCTCAGCATTTGGGTGCTTGATTTCAGTGAGTTACCTAGGGACTCACCATTGGGATGCTTGATTTTAGTGAATATCCTTGCCTTTCATCATTGGGGTGCTTGATTTCGGTGAGTCTTCTTTCTTCTCACCATTGGGATGCTTGATTTCAGTGAGTCTCATTGCCTCGCATAATTGAGGTAACTGATTTCAGTGACCCCCGTTGCCTCTCACCATTTGGGTGCTTAATTTCAGTGAGTTACCTTGCGTCTCACCATTGGGATGGTCGAGTTTAGTGAATATCCTAGCTTCTCACCATTGCGGTGCTTGATTTTAGTGAGTCCCCTTGCCTCTCACCATTCAGATGCCTGATTTCATTGAGCCACATTGCCTCTTACCAATGGAATCCCTGCTCAGAAAGACGTCAACGTCAAATTTGAACGGAATATTATCGAAGAAGGGGGAAACGTTATAGAAGAAAAAAAAAAAAAAAAAATAAAAAAAATAAAAAAAATAAAAATAAAAAAAATAAAAATAAAAAATAAATAAATAAATAAATAAATAAAAATAAATAAATAAATAAATAAATAAAAAGAATATCCCCGTAGATGGTGCTGTAATGGATTCGGCTGCAAGTGACTGTTGAATCGCTGATTTACCCATGAAACCAACCGTAATGGTGCAATGTGTATGACTGCTCAAGTTGTGGCACTGTTAGTTATGTGAGCTCATCAACCATGGCCATCCTGAGGCCAAAACCGCATAAGAAGCAATAGTGAGGTCGGTTTTTGATTGTCCTGGCGCCAAAAAAGCTCATAAAGAGCTGTAACAAAATCCGTTTATACCCATCGTGAGACATCCGCAAGACACGCTCAATATGCTGTTCGCAGTTTTCTGCCATGGGTTGAAATCGAGAAACAGCTTGTTCTACAACATATCGTAGTGCTTCAGGGGTCACTCTCAGATTGAGGTGTGCAAAGCGTGCCTTCAATTCAGATACGTTTGTAATCGGAGCAATGAAAACAGGATTTTTCAGATAAACTCACAGCCAGAAGACACACGCGATAAGATCATTTGATCTGGACGGGAAGGCTGTAGTAAAATGACGTCAGATAATTTTAGTATTTCAAAAATGGCTCTGCAGCAGCTTCACTGGTTGTGCAATGTGCGGAGGAGCACCATATTGCGTAAGAACGATCCTATCCTTGCTGTTCAAGGACGGGACTGACGTTGATGCGCAAAAGACTCTCATAGAGTTTACCAGTGACGGTACAGGTTACAGAATATGCAGGACCTATTTCCTCTAAAAATATGACCCTACGGTAAACTTCACTGTCAACCCACAGCACCATTATTGCATAATATAATGGTACCGGTTGATGTGCAATCGGGTTTTCCGTTGCCCATATTCTGCAATTATGAGTTGACATGTCCATGGAGATGGAAATGGACTTCGTCTGTTCACAGAATGTTCCATGGCCATTCATTGCCGACTTACATGCGAGCAAATATTTGCTTGCTGAATGGTCATCATGGACGAACATGGGTAGTTATGTATGGATGACAGTGCAGGATATTTCGTAGAATTTTATGCATCGTGCTCGAAGGCATCACCAGTGTTCGGGCATTCCCTGTGCACTGCACGTTTGAACACCTCCGCTTCACCCTAGCTGCACTGCAGTGGCCACGTCTTCTGCTGTCGTTGGATCTATTGTTTTCATTCCTCTGCTACATTACACTTAAAAAGAATCCGTCTTTTTCAAAGGTCGTAATCATTTTCTCCACACCCTTGGCAGCTATTGGTTCACAGTCCCCGTTCTTGTGCTAAAGAACTCTACCAGCAACGTGCGATCCTGCACTGAGGCAGTCATGTCGTGCGACTCAGACGCAAACTGATTGATAGCTGTGTGCCTCGCATCTCATATCTTGTATTTTTGCAGCTTACACCGCCAGCTAGCGGTAATTTTTTTTCTGCAATGTTTTTCTCTTCTTCGATAACAGTCTGTTCAAATTTGACGTCATTCGGAGCAGTGGATTTTTACAGCGTTTTGAATACATACAAAGAGGAGGACTGAAATACCATCAATAAATGATAGTGCAGCAATGACTCACGTGATCCTCTGGCCTGAGCACAATGCTCCCCCCCCCCCCCCCCCAGTGCAGCAATGACTCACGTGATCCTCTGGCCTGAGCACAATGCTCCCCCCCCCCCCCCCCCCCCAGTGCAGCAATGACTCACGTGATCCTCTGCCCTGAGCACAATGCTTCCCCCCCAGTGCAGCAATGACTCACGTGATCCTCTGGCCTGAGCACAACGCTACCCCCCCCCCCCCCCTCCAACTCAGTAGTACTAGCTACTCGCAGTTGGACAACTGGCAATTCTTCCTGTTTTACTGCTTCTGTTGGTACATATCGCTAAAGCAAATATGGCACTAATCTGCGACCGCTCTCTCGAATGGGCCCGTAAAATTCCTCTTTAAAAATCATTTTCTTTGTACCGGACAACAAACTGCCGCTTTCCGTCGACACTGGGTGCCGCATAAAAGATGTGATGACCAGTATTTGATCACTCGATTTACACATTGCAAAAACGAAATTGCACGTATCAACCGAAATACCAGAGGAAATGTGGCTGACAATTCTTATGAAATTCCCTGTTACTCCCATTTTTTCTCTGGGATTTCTGTTTCTTTTTCCACTTCATTCAGCTCCCGTATTTTTCATAATTTCATTCTCCAACTGCACTTGCCATTCGACAGTTATTTTATTTGTATGAATTTATGTCTAAGACTTCTGATGAATTTACCTGGATTCAGGAAGACGATGGTTCAATCCCCTGTCCGGCCATCCTGATTTAGGTTTTCCGTGATTTCCCTAAATCGCTCCAGGCAAATGCTGGAATGGTTCCTTTGAAAGGTCATTTCCGACTTCCTTCCCCGTTCTTCCCTAATTCGATGAGATCGATGACCTCGCTGTTTGGTCTCTTCCCCCAAACAACCCAACCCAATATACCTGGGCTGGTTCTAGGTCTTTCTCTCATTTCAGGACATTGTTTTCACCCATTCTGTGAGTGTTATATTTTGTGAGTATTCTGTTATCTTATTAGTAGGAGTCTGTGGATGTGTCCATGATACTTCAATCTTCTTTTATTGGATGTCTGCCAGTAGTTTTGTTTAACTTTCCTAATGGTCATTTTTGTATAATTGGAATTGCCCCTTCGTCCAGGGTATATTTCTGTGCCAAACGTTTCGTCTTCTAAATCTGTAGACATCGTCAGAGGCTAAGAAACACAAGAACAATCGTCGTCTGGGAAACACAGATAAATCGGCAGTAGCAGATCATTCACTTGCACCAGCGAAATATGAAAATTCGAAAGTGCTGTTTGAGTATTTACAAAAAAAAAAAAAAAAAAAAAAAAAAGGTTCAAATGGCTCTGAGCACTATGGGACTTAACTTCTGAGGTCATCAGTCCCCTAGAACTTAGAACTACTTAAACCTAACTAACCTAAGGATATGACACACATCCATGCCCGAGGCAGGATTCGAACCTGCGACCGTAGCGGTAGCGCGGTTCCAGACTGAAGCGCCTAGAACCACTCGGCCACTCCGGCCGGCTGAGTATTTACAGCTCTGATGATGTCTGCAACACCAGAAGACATGCCTAGGACCAAGGCCTAATGCCCATAAAACAAATAACACCAAGAATGGAAACACTGGTCATGGAAGTCTGCATTGTTTTTTGGGATTTTAGTCTGTAGCCATCTTCCGTTCTGTTTGGACCGTGAATCGTTCTCATAATGTTTTCTTCCCTTTTCCACGACATTTTCCAAATCACCTTTCATGTGAAGTGTGAGATTTTCGCTGGCATACAAGGCTTCTAATCTGATTACTCAGTGCTAGTATTTGATTTCCACATTTGTGGAGAAACATATTTTGTTGTTAATGTCGTGAGTTATCTTGTACGACTTCTTGAATTTCTGTAGGTGAATTCTTCGTGCTATTTTCTCTACCTCAGTAGGTTCAAGGATCTCGCGAAGGTACTTGATGGAAAGGAGTCTTTCGATTTGACTATACTTTGTGGGTCGTTTTTGATAGGTATTTCTGGACTCATGCATAATTTTTTTTTGAAGTACATTTGTAACGTAACTTTCTCAGCACATTCATAAGAATATTAAAAAATATACATGCGCTGCTTACCTTTTCTTTCTACGTTCTAGGACGTTCCTAGACGTGCTCAACGAAATCCTTGTAAATTGATAAATGGTAATCAAAGATCAAAATACTCTCATATATAATATTTAAACAGAAGGGCTGGTACCAGCTTTGCAAAAAAAACTCCGCGACAGTAACAAAAAAAAGGACTGCAGAATCTATATTTTTTTAGAGATTCAACTTACCAGCTTCAGTTATAGGACGGCAGTTTGGCTCTGAAATTCAAGTGAAGTCTGAATATAGTACGTCATTTATTTACTCAAAATTTCGATGTACGAGGTGTATGAGAAAAGATATGAGACTGAATTTGTATGTAGCAATTTTTTTTATTTTTGTCAAACAACAGTTTTGTTCGCTTCACTGTAGTTCCCTTCGGCATTTATACACTGATGGAGTCGTTGTTTCTAGTCATGGTAGCAGCACTGAAAGGCTTCAGTTGTTAGGGCCTTGAACATGTCGGCCACTTTCTTTTGAATGTTATCCATAGTCCCAAAATGACGTCCTTTTAAGGCAATTTTCAGTTTCGGTAAAATAAAATGTCACAAGGACTCAGATCAGGTGAATATGGTGGCGGTGGCGTAGAGGGGGGGGGGGGGGGGGGGGGGGGGCGACTGTCGAACAACAGGGGAACGTCTTTTGAGATAAAGAATTCCTTGATGGAAGAGACTGTGCGACATGGGGCGTTGTCATGATGCGACATCCACTTGACAAAAACCTTTCGCACGTGAAAATATTCATACAAAATTTGATGTGCGGTGAAAATGTTTAGGTTTGACCAATTATCCATCATCCGCATTGATAAACGTCTGTCTGATCTCACAAGAGCAAGCACGCGTTCGACGTTTTCATCGGTTTTTGAAGTTAAAGGTCTCGCTGAATGATGTTCATCTTTATCTTGCTTGCGGCCCTCGAAGAAAAACATGTGCTCTTGACAAGAAATGTTCACCATAGGCCTGTTCCAACATTTCACTGGTCGCACTCCCGGATTCCCCAAGTTTAACAGAAAACTTATGGCATAATATTGCTCTACATTCCGCTGTTCCATTTCCGTAAAACACAACAAAAATAAAACTTCACTGAAGACACTCTCAAAAATTAACTGAGCGTGTGGAAGGGTGAATACATCGGTCTACACAAGTCGGCCAACACAGCGTTGCCAGATCGCTATTAGTGTTGTCAGTTTCATTACTTTTCTCATACACCTCGTATATCACCACTTTGCAACTATATCAACTTAAAGTCTGGTAATGTTAGCTTACTAATTGCTCCAACTCAACGACAACAATGTTTGTTGTCTAAAACATTGTTATACAAATGCTCTCTATGAGCATTATGAATGTCCAGCTGACACTGTGGGAGGTACGTCATATGCATGGAAGACGGCTGGAGAAAGATTCCAAGCTTTCCTAATCTGTGGCGCTTGCAAATGCAAAGTAAACAAGTCCAAGACCCACAAAATAATACATTTAGTCACGCAACTCAAGGAGATTCCGCATATTTTCAGCTGCTCACAAAGTGGATAGCACTAATGCGAAATGTGGCATTGCTCAAACTCAGCAAACGTGCTGCAGAACGCGCCAGTCAGCAGCACGTAAGAATAGCCGCGATGACGGCAGAAAGAGGCTGCGCCCGAAAACCATTGGACCACGAGAGATCCAGACGGTTTCCCCCTGACAAGCGTCCAAACTTCTCATCCTCTAAATCTACCTCTCGACTTCTTTAAAAACTCTACAGGAAGGGGAGGGTGTCAAGACACTGTCGCAGTGAGAAGTGAGAATTTTGCTTTGTTTTCGTGACTGTAGTGGAACCCTGCAGATTTTCCCATTCTTGGCATTGAGAATGCGTCTTAACATTAAGTAGTTTGGTATCCACTTCTAGCCATGCTCCTCTCTTTTTTTGGGTCATTGTATCTACACTGAGGTGACAAAAGACATGGGATACCTCGTACTATTCTGTCGGTTCTCCTTTTAACCGGCGTAGTGCAGCAGCTTGTCGTGAGAAGGACTCAACACGTCTTTGGAAGAAATATTAGCCATTCTGCTCCTATAGCCATCCACAATTTCGAAAGTGTTGCCGTTAGAGAATTATGTGCACCAGCTGACCAGTAGATTATGTCCTATAGATGTTTGATGGGATCCACATCGGGTGATCTGTGTGGCCAAATCATTCGCTCGAACTGTCCAAAATGTTCTTCGAACCAATCGCGAACAGTTGTGGCCTGGTGACATGTTTGGTAACGCGAATTCCATGAATGACGACAGACGGTCTCCAAGTAGCTGACCATATCCGTTTCCAATTAATGATCAGTTCAGTTGGACCAGAGGACCTAGCCCACACCGTTATGGAGCCACCACCAGCTTGCGTTGTGCCTTGTTGACAGTTTGGGTCCTTCGTTTCGTAGGGTCTGCGCCACACTCGAACCCTACCATCGGCTCTTCTGACCACGCCATGGTTTTCCAGTCTGAGGTCCAACGTTTTGACCACGAGCCGGGAGAGACACTGCAGGTGATGTTGTGCTGTTAGCAAAGGCACTCGTTTCAGTCACCCGCTGACATTGGCCGTTAACACCAAATTTCAACGCACTGTCCTAACGGGTACGTTCGTCGCACGTCCCACTTTGATTTCTGCGGTTATTTCACGCATTTGCAGGGCACTAGGAACCTACTTCCATTTTCCAGAGCCTTTTTGACTGACCTCCTGCGGTCAAGGAAGACCACGGGTGAACACCTGGGCTTGGTCGTTTCTTGAAAACATAGTATGAACCCTTTCTTTTGAGTTAGCAAGCCGTACTCTCCTCGGAAATAGACAAGAAATTAGCAGAAAATTAATCACATATCACTCAGCTATATTTGATGGTCACGTCGCAATATCTACCTTGATTATACTGCTCTCGTCATTTGCTAATATGGCAAATTTGGTCATATCGCTTTTTATTTTTTAAAGAGAAGCCATTGCTCTCCGTCCTACTCTGTTCACTTGATATTTCTATCTTTTACTTAATTCATTTCAGTTACCTATGCGCTGGTAAAGCTAAATACTTATATGTACACGGCGAGTGGGAATTAAAGCCCAGGGATAAGAACTAAAACGTTGAGGTTTGCCGATGATATTGTTATTCTCTCTGAGACAGCAAAGGATTTGGAAGAGCAGTTGAACGACATGGAAAGTCTTGAAAAGAGGATGTAGGATGATCCTAAACAAAAGCGAACAAGGATAATGGATTGTATTCGAATTAAATAAGGTGACGTCGAGGGAATTAGATGAGGAAATGAGACACTTAAAGTAGTAGACGGGTTATGCTATTCTGGCAGAAAAATAACTGATGATGGCCGAAGCAGAGACGATATAAAATGTAGACTGGCAATGGCGAGAAAATCATTCCTGAAGAAGATAAATTTGTGGACATCGCACAGAAAGTCTTTCCTGAAAGTATTTGTATGGAGTGTAGTCACATGGTCGATAAACAGTTTGGACGAGGAGAGAATAGAAGCTTTTGAAATGTGGTGCTACAGAAGAATGCTGAAGATTAGGTAGGTAGAGCACGTAAGTAATGCGAAATTATTGGATAGAATTTGGGAGCAAAGAAACTTGTGGCACAACATTACTAGAAGAAGGGATCGGTTGATAGGATATATTCTAACACATCTAGGGATCACCAGTTTAGTACAGGAGTGAAGTGTGGGGGGCTAAAAATTGTAGATGAAGACCAAGAGATTTATACAGTAAGTAGACTCCGAAAGACGTAGGTTGCAGTAGTTACTCGGAGACGAAGAAACGTGCATAGGATAGAGTAGCTTGGAGAATTGCATCAAACCAGTCTTCGGACTGAAGACGACAACAACAACACATCATGACTTTTCGATGTGTGTGGAAATGTCACGTTCAGAAAGTACACACAGTTGGGAGACGAAAATTCCTCTTCCTTCTGTTGTTTGTGCAACAACTATTAAATAATTAAGGTAAGTTTTTTACTTAGAATAATGACCTTTGGAGACAGCCTGTGGCCAGAGCTGACAGCTCTGTAGGAATATCGGCGGAGACAAGCACGCAGGGAATGTGTAGTGCTACCAGTTGCTATCCAAAAGTAGAGCAAGTTCGACGTTCCTCAAGTTATTTCCTTCTACCTTCTACGCTATGTTCACGACTGAAACGTTTCATTCACTGTTCGACAAACTTGCTTAATTTAGAAGAGACAGTGCCATAAACTCTTTATATTGTGATCATGTTAAGTATAATTTAGTTAGTTTTATGTTCTTTCTGATTTCTTTTTGTATGAGTCACAGAAAACTAGCCGTAAGGTTTGATTTTACATATATATCAAAAGTCACCCTATGTTATTTAAACAACAGTGTTAACCAGATTTTACATCCGCGAGCCCAAATCTTCTGATAAATTATAGAAGGAGTGGTTAATAAAAGACTCCGTTATTTTGTGTTGGACTATCTGGGAATTTCGTTTCCCGGCTGACGATACCTAAAAGCAACCTGCTAGAGGATTTTGCACCGGAATATAAGACTCCACTCTGAATTCTGGGCAGTAATACTTTCGGTATTGTTATTGTGAGTTTCACAGTCCATCCTAAATTCTTATTATTGATCGCATACTGCATCAGGGAGTTAATGTACTAGTTCACGAGTGTTGAAAACTCGTCTCCAAGAAAACGCTTCTGCAAGAGGTTGGTCTATCAGCTTACATAATTATTCTTACTGTCTGTTTGCATAGAAAAATTAACTTTTTGGCGTTAGCTGTATTTCACCAGTATTGGGAAGTAATGAGCGGAAGTATTTGATCCTATTTGCAGGTCAACACTGAGAGAGAGTTTTGTTGGCAAACAAACAAAATTGAGCTCTTTAGTTATCTTATTCTCATGTTGGTACCACATCAGTTTCTTATCTATCTTCATGACTAGTCGGAATTTCACACACGGAGTTTCGTTTACGGTGTGTTCTTCTACAATGACTGTATTAGACATATTCAGTAACATGTTTATCAAAGACTTAGGTAATGTCTTTCTTGACGGGTTTCTGTAGTCCTGAAAAACATAGTCTATTCTGCAAACGCCGAAAGCCATGAGCACCTTTCTTAATTATGTTACGTGGTAATTTGAAAGTTCCTATTTACTTTTAATCTGTTGCATAGAGGTAAGAAATTTAAATTAAATATGATAGTCAGTTACAAATTTTTTCCTAATTTCGTGGTTGTCGATAGTGAATATTCAGACACGTAAGGCTTCTTTAATACATACAAGAAAAATTTATTTGATATACTTGTTTTCCACTTTTCTTGCACAGTAGGACGTTAATACATGTCAAGAGTAATACATTAAATGACTCGTGTCAAAATACACGTTGGAAATTACTTCGCAGTGAGCGCATTATCTGGGTTACGTCACTGATTGTTATTAATCTGTCTGTTCATTCTGCTTGACAGTCTCTCTTGGAAAGGACCGCAGCTGAGCGGAAATTAAATGTTTGGCCCACGTCTTTCTGACAGCACCCCAGGGTGACAGCAATGATTTATTTACGGTATTGTGTGCGGAAGAGATGCACAAAGGCAAAAATTCGCTTGTCAGATCTCTTCACTGTAGTTGGGCAGTGCGACGTCCATCTTTGATAATTTTACATGGGGTCGCACTCAGTCCTCCACGGAAGACCTCACGTTACACAAATGAATATCCACAGCCAATGTGCGTTAGCACTGAGTTTTAGATTTAGACCGGATAAGCGTACTTTGCGATAACCTCAAGAAAAGGATTCATGCTGTAGCAATGATCGTGATTATAACGAGGAACTTATTTTAGTTGCAAAACTAGCACTTTCGTTTCACATACACCCTTTGTCCCACAGTTAGCAACGCATATAATATTTCGGTATGATCAAACGAGAAGAATTATGTCAGCTATAAGTCTCTACAGCATTTTGGGAAGTGATATTTGGCTGTTTTATGAACGAACCCCCGGTTCAGAGTTGATCTACATCGAATGTCATATATGTAGTGGCTCTTCTATGATGTGGGGAAAATGGACATGCCACAAAGTGATACATCTGATCACTGGTCAAGAATGCCGCCTCTGCATTCACAAATGTGCATGAATTGCTCAAACAGCATTCTGATCGACAGCAGAGCATGCTCATTTTTTGTTGACGAATTAAGAATTTGGGATTTGAAAGTAACGAACCACAATTGTGACAATGAAGGCGTATGTTATCCTACAGTCCCGTTTGTTTGTGATCTCATTTGATGCGGAAGAAAGTACGAAGGTCGACGCAGTAATACAATTGTAGACAGTGGAAAGCACCTTAAAGACTGGTACTTGCAAGCACATTCGCTTGAAATGACGTGAAAAAGTCCCAGCGAGGTTATCTCAACATAGGAGAGAGCAGAAGTTTTTTTTTTTTTTTTTTTAGGTGGATGGGGGAGGTGTAGAGGTGGTTGGATATTTCTCCCAAATAAAAGTCCTGTTCTTCCACTTAAAGGGGTTCATGCTTGGGGCTAAACCTAAAGAATACTGTGCAGGATAAATAAAATTGATTTAGGTTATGTTAGACAGAATTATTACACCAACACATGGCTTATTTTTATATTTGCAATGTAGAACGAAATATCACTTTTGTCAGTCAACAGATGTCCAACTGATGGATCGTTAAATGAGCTAGAGAACAACTACACGGAAGCGCCAAAGAAACTGGTATAGGTATGCTTGTTCAAATACAGAGAGATGTAAACAGACAGAATGCGACGCTGTGGTCGGTAACGCCTACATGAGACAACAAGAGTCTGGCGCGTTTGTTAGATAGGTTACTGCTGTTACAGTGGCAAGTTATCAAGATTTAAGTGACTTTGAACGCGGTGTTATAATCGGCGAACGAGCGATGGGAGCAGCATCTCCGAAGTAGCGATGAATTGAGGATTGAGGATTGAGGATTTCAAGAGTGTATCGTGAATATCAGGAACCCAGTAAAACATCAAATTTCCAACGTCACTGTGGCCGAAGAAAGGTCCTACAAGAACGGTACCAACAACGACTGAAGAGAATCAACATTCAACATGGCAGAAGTGCAACGCTTCTGCAGATTGCTGTAGATTTCAATGCTGGGCCATCAACAAGTGCCAGTGTGCGAACCATTTCACGAAACATCATCAATATTGGCTTCCGGAGCCGACTCGTGTACCCTTGATGACTGCACGACACAAAGCTTCACGCCTGGTCTGGGCCTGTCAACATTGGACTGTTGATTACTGGAAACATGTTGCCTGGTCGGACTAGTCTCGTTTAAGATTGTATCGAGTGGATGGAAGTGTACGTCTATGGAGACAACCTAATGAATCCATGGACCACGCATGTGCGCAGGGGACTGTTCAAATTGGTGGAGGCTCAGTAATGGTGTTGGGCGTGTGTAGCTGGAGTGATATGGAACCCCTGTTACGTCTAGATACGGCCCTGACAGATGACACGTACGTAAGCATCTTGTCTCATCACATGCATCCATTCATGTCCATTGTGCATTCCGACGGACTTGGGCAATTTCAGTAGGACAATGCGACACCCCAAGCATCCAGAATTGCTACAAGTGGCTCCAGGAACACCCTTCTGAGTTTAAACACCTCAGCTTGCCACCAAACTCCCGAGACAGGAACATTATTGAGCATATCTGCGATGCCTTGCAATGTGCTGTTCAGAAGAGCTCTCCACGTCCTCGTACTCTTACGTATTTATGGACAGCTCTGCAGGATTTATGGTTTCAGTTCCCTCCAGCACTACTTCAGACATCAGTCGAGTCCATGCCACGTCGTGATGCCACACTTCTGGGTGGTCGCGGGGGCCGAACTCGATATTAGGCAGGTATACCAGTATCGAGTTTACATTCCACACAATAAATGTTTAGTCAACTAACTACAATGCGATGTAGCGAACATACGAAGGAAGGAAAAGAAACTGCAGGAGTATGAAATGTAAGAAATTCTCTTAGATTATCCACCCTCTAAATTATTACATTGGAGCACTAATGGATCTTGGAATGAGCTTATATTTTCAAGTAGTTCCCATATTTCTATAGAAAAACCGACATTAATATTAGGTTTGTAGTTTACTTTTTCGTTACAAGAAGTACATAGAAGTAAGTAACGAGAGAAACAATGTGTTTCAGACGTATTTATTGTGTGTGTGTAATGGTGTAGATGTCCCTGCCTCAGTAGGGTATATGTGCGGATTCAGCGAACAGCCTCAAAATCATCAGAGTGCTGCACTAACCCGCCTTTCAGCTCATATCCTATGACAATCCATGCAAAAGAATTGGGTAGCTATAAAAAAGGTCAACATTTTAACAGTATTGGTGTAACATACATGACTAACATGCACGTATTGTTTGTCAAAATGTACAACACTGTTGCTGATCAAATTTACAGGTTAAGTAGAATATGTCGATAACCTGAGTTTGATCTCAGTACCATACTTGGTGTAAGGCATAGTGGAGCCCTCTGTATTAAAATATTCCTTCATTCCAATCATCATATATAAATGTGTAACCACACACACACACACACACACACATACACACACGGTAAGCACGCAGTTGGCAATTCATCTTAGATCTAAATGATATTTTGTTCAAAAACGAAAGTGCCCAAGCCCATAACTGTACAAAACAGGTATACCCTACACAAATAAATAGGTAGTCTCAGTTACTATTCTATAACTCTCAGTTGCTGGAGGAATGCTATTAGAACAATTCTGTTAAAACAACAAAGTCAACAGAGAATTGACAGTTCATCCACGACCAACTTGAGGCTATGCACAAAAACGAATTCCCCAAACACCATTTTAGGGTGGAAGAAGGAATTCTGACGAGATCTTTAATGTGTCACTTAAACTACATGTATTCGTAATATGCTAGAAAAACTTTGTAATGATCCAGATAGGAAATGTAAGCAGAAAACATCGGTAAAGAAAATGATGAACAAGATTTTACACAGAGAGAAAAGTTTGGTATCTCTAAAATATGATCTTCAAACCAAAATATAATTACTTATCAAAATACTTAACAATTTCGAATACAAAACACATGCAGGTTACTTATCACAATATGCAAGTGTAATTACAGACATGTAATAATAAACAAACATTCCATTGTTACACAGAAATAAAACTATCTGCGTTATCTACGAAAAGGCATAAAGATTTATTCCGTAACATTAAAAAACACATATGGCACTACTGTGGATCTAACTTACAGCTTAAAGTGTAATTGTTGGTGAGAGTAGTTTGATCTTTGTACCAAAGGGAATAATGTTATTCCGCGTCTAAAGTAGCTGTGTTATTTGTCATTCATCTGAATTCAGCTGTAACCAATATCAAAGTTAGCCAAACATTATAGTGACCCCAAACTAGGCCATAACTTTGTTACATTACAAAACAGTGATCTTCTATTGCACAGTGGAGAACGCAAGATATTTCGCCCCCCCTCCCCCCCTCCCCCCCCTCCCCCCCCCCCACACACATCAAACATTCCAGCAAAATTGTGACAAACTGACCCACACATCACCATGTTGAAGCTAAATTGTAAGAAAGTACCATATCTACAGCCATGTTACAGCAACACTATAAGAAATTGTCCCATGTATAAAAGTTTGGCATCTTCTACTGATAATGCTAATTTATGCTACCACATAGTGGGAACTACAATACTAAGCAGGCAATAAAGCAATAGCCGAGGTCAACAAATAGGTATTCAGAACTGAAATATTGTTGTAACACCAGATGCAGACAGTAAGTGTCACAACTTGACAGGGAGTGTCAGCTATTGGATTTTCAAAGTGTCTTGTAACTCTATATGGTAACAGTGTATGTTTTAAATTTGACATTGTGTGTCAGCAGCTACTGTATCACAAATATTTTTCTCAGTTACGGATCAGCAAGAAACAAAACAGTAACAAATGTTACAGCAATGTTCAATAATACTGTAACAAATTGTTATATGCACTGTTATGTAAAAGCGACATTGCAACGAATTGCCCCATACATCATTATGTTACAGCAGAAGTGTAACAAATTGCACCATATATCCCTGTTTTACAGTACAATGGTAGCGAATTGCACCTGTTATACTAAAATCATTACAAATTATCCCTTACATTGATATGTTACACCACAATCGTAAAGAAATTGACCCATGTGTTGTCGCTGGGCGTCAGCTACTGGCCCTTGGACGGCATTCTAGCACCAGAATCTGGCAATGTGTGTGGTAACCTGACAGTGCGCATTAGCTTAAACTGTATTTTCTCAACAGAAGCTGGCAGTAAATGCGCTATAGCTCGACAGTGAGAGTCAGCTACTGAACCTTGAATAGTACCCAAAGCAACAAAATTTTAATAAGTTGCCTCGCACATCATCACAGTTACACGAAATTGTAACAAATGCATAATATTAATAAGTATTCAATATGAAATTGTTATTTATTGCCTCTGCATCACCAGTGTTACACAAAACTGTAGCAAACTGCCCCACATATCATAAACTTAGAAAGTTGAAACTTGTACTGTAAACTTCAGCTTGGTTCAACAAACAATAGTGAATGGTTAGGAAGTTGTGGCTTGTTGCTGTCAGCAAGTCAAGACTTCTTTCAACAAGCATAAGATTTTCCAGATTCATAACGTCACATGCACAGAACACTACTCTATCCATCACATCGCAAGCCATGGCCCCTTCCTTATGATGTCATCACGAATCACTTTCAGACCATTCAGCTAGACTGTACGACGTCACAGGCAGCACAGTATCTTACTGGTCATTAAAACAAAACAGCCAGTCTGCCATCTGGGATTGTTTTGCTGACTTTGATATGTGTTTATGCTGAACAAAGATGAGTTTCGACAAATAATATCGATGTATGGGGACGAGGGAATAGCATTGTTTACTGAAAGGTAGGAGACGGATACTGGCAGAAGTGAAGCTGTGAGTACCGGGCGTGAGTAGTGCTTCGGTAGCTCAGAAAGTAGAGCACTTGCCCGCGAAAAGCAAAGGTCCCGAGTTCGAGTCTCGGTCGGGTACACAGTTTTAATCTGCCAGGAAGTTTCATATCAGCGCACACTCCGCTTCAGAGTGGAAATCTCATTCTGGAAACATCCCCCAGGCTGTGGCTAAGCCATGTCTCCGCAGTATCCTTTCTTTCAGGAGTGCTAGTTCTGCAAGTTTCGCAGGAGAGCTTCTCTAAAGTTGCGATTATATTTGCTATATAATCGCAACTAATAATTTTTTATTGGTGGCATCAATTTAAGTGATTAATTCTTTATTGAGCAAAGGAAAATCTTAATTAAAAAAGAAATCCCCTATCTTTTGTTGGCCGCCTTCTTAGCTTTTATCACAGCGGCAAATTTAAATTACTTGAAACTGCAAACAATATTCCGATGTGTAAGAAATAAATATGCACCGGTAGTACTGACCTCTATTTATAAAAGAAAAAATTAATCGAATCAGACTGCGTTTTCTAAGAACAGTGCTGATGGTATTTATTGTTGAACAAGATTTCATTGCTGATGTATGAGGCCAAAATTAAACTACGCACGAAACACTGAGAAGTATATTTCTGGTAGCATACGTCAGTGTGGTGTGCGGGTGGTATCCCGTGGTTCCTTTTCATGATCAATTTGCTAAGAATAATTAAATCCATGGAAGACAAACGTTATAAAAGCTCTGATGTAGATCTGTAATTTTAGTGATACGAACACAGCTTACAGTCAGCATTATTGCACTACATCAGGTGGAATTCTTGTGTAATTTGAACAAAATAATTATCCGGGAGAAGTTGTAGTATGAATAACGCATTATACATGTGTATAATGTTGTCAGTATCATTTACAAACTGCTAAAAAACAGAGTGAATTCAAACCGCAGAATACCATACTCTATCATATCATCCATATTCATTGCATTTGTCCATGTTGATGATACACAAAAAACGCCACACTATAGCTTGCTTTGTTGCACTTCACGGCTCTTCATGCTTGTCATGCCATAACAAAGCCAGCAAGGGTACCGGACCTCTATGCAATTGAGATCGTTTGGGGCATTATGGTCAGTTCCCGCCAACCAGCTTGGGATATTGACGATCTAACGCGCCAATTGGACAGAATTTGGCGCGATATCCCCTGAAGAGGGCACACAGGAGCTCTGTCAGTCAGTGCCTCGCCGAATAACAGCTTACTTAACGGCTAGAGGTGGACCACTAAGTTATTGACCTTCTCAGTCTGAAGCTCTTGCTCTTGAATAAACCACGTGTGTTTTACTCTCGAAATCGTTAAGCATTTTGATAAATAATTTTATTTAGATACGGAAATCGTATTTTCAAGATCTCAAACTTTCCTGTGTGGAATCTTGCTTATAAATTTTGTTGGAGATGTCGTGGCTTACATTTTCTAACTGGAGCATTACGAAATTATTCTAGCATATTAAATCACATTACATTAATAGTTGTTCCACGGATCATGAATACGACGTTTCGTAATGATGTGGAACATTAAGTTTAACATAAGGTTTCTTCACATGATATAATCAATTTTTTTGCGAATAAATGTAGCTTAAGCGTCGTCAAAACGCCTTCTAGAATTGTAAAATGGTGCTTGGTGAATTCGTTTTTGTGCATAGTCTCATTTAAGTTTAGGGCGAACTGTCAACTGCCTGCTGACTTTGTTGTTTTAGCAGAGTTGTTTTGTACAGTTGTATAACAGTTTAGATGTGGACAGATCGCTTTGGCAATTACTTTGAGAGTGAACAGTGATGTTTTTAGGTAACATGTTTAGGTTACACATTAATTGCATTCTTCCAGTAGTTGACAGTTACATAACAATAACTGAGACTGGCAATTTGTTAGTGTCATCTACCTCTGTAGGGTAATATTTAGAAAACGTATTTTTTTGCAGCTTTAGACTTTTCTTACATAGCACCATGTAAACCAAAGCTGAGTTCTCAACTGCCTTCTACGCATATGTGTTTGAGTGTGTGTGCAGTTACAGACTTTTTTTTTGTAAATAATACTGATAATTTGGATGCTGAAATGTTTAGTAAGGGAGGCTTCATTGTGCCTTACACCAAGTGCAGCACAGGTATCGAACCTAGCTCATTCGCAAGTGCTGTTTTGTCTGTTAAGTTCGAGCGGCAGTAGTGTAACGTATATTTTTAAAAATAATACGTACGTGTTAATTGTGGAAACACTGTATGTAATATCAGTATTCTCAATATCTTTACACGTTTTTAATAAAAAATCAAAAAGTTTTGAACAATGCACCAATTTCAGGTATTTTAGATATTTTTGAATATGACACAAAACGCAGATCATTGGGTTACTTTTGAACATTGAACATTTTAGATGAAGCTCACGTATTTTGTGAGATAATTCTCATTGCCAGGATACTTTTGAACGTGGCACAAAATATAGCGTGTTGGACACCTTTGTAAATGGTGAAGATGTTAACTCTAAGACTAATTTCTGATTGGGTGTTTCAATGGTCAGTATATACTGCGCTTCGTTGTCTGTTTCATAGGGGCATTGGCTTGATGTTGTGGTAGAAAAGGGGCGTGGCTTGTGACTTCGTAGGTATGAGCGTAGATAGGGGCGTAGTTGGACATAATTGGTGGATTGCTGACCTGCACAAGTGACATCACAATTGTAAACAAAAGTGTGGCAGGATCGTCATAGCTATTCTGATTGTATTAAATGTGCAGCTGATACTGAATTATAAACGCCGTATAAGTTTTTTAACATATCATCACAGCTGGATTCTCTCTTGACGAATCTGTCTGGTATAGTGAATACATATTTTGTTTGTAGATGTTACAATCATTGCGATAAATAACAAATCTAGTATAATTTGACGAAGAGCTGCTAATGGAATTCTCATGGGCAGTTATAAATTATATCGAGCTTACTGTTTGTTATTCAACTTTGAAAATACACACTATATACAATTCAAAGTTTGTAAGAGATCCACGTACATGATATGATGACAATGACTGACAGTGTGAAATTGTCGGGACTGTAACTTCATAATAAACTCAGTTGGGAGGAGTATATCACAGATTTTATGAAACGACTAACCAAATCTTTGTTTTCAATGTGGGTGTTCTAGTGTAATCTGAGAATGGAAACGCTGGCAACCTTAGCTTACTTTCACTTGATTATTTCACGCCAGATTATATTTATGGTTAGTTTACGAAGCCAAGCAAACGCCTCCCTAGTCCAAAAGCTTGTTATATGAATTTCTTGTGGTGTGAACTCGAAAAAGGCCTGTAGAAGCTTGATCGAGTTAATGGGACCACTACCTACTGGTTCCCTATGTATTTATTCGTTAATAAATGAATTAATATTTATAATTATTTTATAATAAGCTCTAACTTAATGGAATAAATACTAGTGATAAGAATTATCCACTAGATGATATAAAGCCACTTATTTTTGTCCAGAATAGTGTCCATTATTTGAAAACACACATTTTCAACAACTTGCTAACAGCTATGAAATGTTTAGCTACTGATAAAATCTAGTTTACGCTAGTGTTAAAGGAACTACTAATGGCCAGTTTCTTTTAATCCATTGGTGAATTTATCAGTAGTCCAACTGATGTGTGTATTATGAATCATATCAGATAACGAAAATGCTACACAAAATCTGACTTCTCTGCAACTTCAGTGTAGTAACGTGGTCTAAGTAACTAAGAGTTGCAATGTGATCTGGTATTCTTCGTTGTGCATGCTTCTATATGTGGAGACAAGTTTGGTACTAACTTTTAAATGGAATATCATTGAATTGTTTCTATTAAAAAAGTACCATTCCACTCATGGTATGTGGAAGAAACTCTAGTATGTCTCTACCTCTGTGAATATGTGTATGTATGTTTTGGCAAGGGCTACAAACTTGACTATCATCTGACTATGCATCCATGGAACGAGGACTGTGTCTATGCATTTTTCAGTATCTAGATAGATAAATAAGAAAGTCAGTAGATTTTAATCCTGATGTGGTATGTTATGATACAATGTAATTAACTAGATCAAGGTCCACAATTTCACCTATCCGCGCTCTCATTACATGTGGTATATGCTGTTGTCAAAATGATGGAGCACAGCAATCAGTCGTCCTTTTCTGCAGGTTTTATTAAGGATATCTAGATTTCGGCTAGGTTGCCTAGCCATTATCAGTGCTAAAAAAATACAAGAAGTACATAGTCAGGGTATAGTGTAAACAAATACAACTCGTGGCATAACCTATATAGCATATACGTTGAATACATACCATTGTATCGTACTATCAATGCGTGTCCTGGTAACTCAGTCCCAGGTTCGGGCTTCTGTCACAGTTCGTTCAAGACTACTGTACAATGAAGGTAGGCTTTGCTACTGTTTAATGAAGGTAGGGGAACACATATGCTATTGTTGCCATTTGAACTGACAGTTGGCTCAGTCATCCAATTATAGAAAGATCTACAGTTTATGAAGGAATTCAAACTATGCTACAAATCGTCGGTTGGTATATACACAAAGTATTACCAGAGATGAACACCACTTTTACTGTCAGAAAAAACTCTACGATTTGTAATCTGACGATAACATTACAATTTCCGTTCATCTTTAAGGCTGGGTGATGAGGCTACACCCATTTCAATGGGAACGCCATAAGAATATGGGAAACATAGCAGCCACATACCTTCATGCGTCTTGCGGCATTTCCCGAGAAAAGATTTACAGTCCTTTGTGATAGGAATCACGCATCTGGATATGTTGGTTATCTGACTTCTTCCATAGTCACGGGAACATGCGGAAAAAATCATTTTTCAACAGGACGGTGCACCGCCGCACTGCCACATACACGTCGTAAGAGCATTTATTAACAGTGAGCTGACACAGCGACAGATGTGCTGTAAGGGCCGCACGGATCTCACTTTGCCCCTTTGGCCTCCAACGTCGTCTTACTTCACAGTACAGGGGCTGGACAAAAATATGGAAACACCGCGAGAAATTCATGACTGAACATAAATGCAGGTGCTAGCCAAGCCTGCAGGCTACGCTATTGTATTTGACTAGAAACGACACCTGTGCAATGTCCTCAACATGTTGCAGCTGTTAGTCGTGGTCTCAACAGTGTTGTGTGTAGTTGTGAGTGTATTATGTCGGAGTTACGTGACTTTGGAGGTGGGTAAATTGTTGGTGCTCACGTGGGGGGTACTTCAGTAACCAAGGTAGTAGAAATGTTTGGCGCTTCAAGAGGCACCTATTGAAGATGCGTATCACGTACACGGAAAGCGGAGAAACATAATTCGCTTAGTCACAACGTGCGCGAAACTGTGTGCTGAGTGATTGTGAGTGATGATCATTGAAAAGGATTGTAACGAAAAATAAGAGGACCACAGTGGAAAAAGACCACTGCAGAGTTGAATGTCACACTCGCGAACCCTGCCAGCGCCAAAACAACGTCTGGAACCGCGCGACCGCTGCGGTGGCAGGTTGGAATCCTGCCTCGGGCATGGGTGTTTGTTATGTCCTCAGGTTAGTTAGGTTTAAGTAGTTCTACGTTCTAGGGGACTGATGACCTCAGAAGTTAAGTCCCATAGTGCTCAGAGCCATTTGAACCATTTTAACCAAAACAATACGGAGGGAGCTCGAGAAATAGAGAATTGTGGGGTGAGCTGGGATTCCAAAACCAACCACAAATGACGCAAATGCCCACAATTGGCAAACATGGTGCAGAAACAATAAAACCTGGACCATGGAGCAATGGTAGAACGTCATTTAACCGAATGAGTGTTGTTTTAATCTGTTCCCAACTTTTGTCCTAATTTACGTCTCAGTAGTGAGGCTTGGTGGGGGCGCGGTGATGATTTGGGCAACCATATTGCGTTATTCTATGGGCCCTGTGGTCACGCTGCATGGTCGCATTACTGCCAGGGACTATGTGACCGATTTGGCTGAAGCAGTAGCTCCAAAAGTAGAATGTTAGTTCCTCAGCGGTGGTGCTGCCCCGCTGTTCATACAGTTCTCATCGTCCAGGACTGGTTTTGTCAGTACGAGGATGAATTGTACCATATGCCCTGGCCCCCAGTCACCAGGTCTGAATATTATTGAGGCTCCGTGATCTACTTTTCAGAGAAATATGGGTGAGCACTATCCACTTTCATAATCGTTATTGGACTGACACTATTCTGCAGGAAGAATGGTGTAATATTCCCTTGAAAACAATACAGGACCTGTATATTTCCATTCCGAAACTATAGGAAGCCGTTTAGAATGCCACCGGTTTTCCTGAACCATATTAGGCATGATAAAATGTTCTATTTTCGGCCTTTCCCTATTTTTGACCGCCCTCTGTACGTCATTTTTGTGTGGGGGATTCTGAATGAATCCTTCCACTACCCTGTCCCTCTAACAACTTTGCGTGAACTGGGACGAGCAAGGTCAATGCAGTAGTCCAAGACATGCTCCCAGTAGTATGTGACGACTCTATCATCTTGCTAGATGTTTGTCGTGAGACCGGTAGAGGTGGCACTGAACATTCGTGAGAGGGAAAGAAAACTTTGATCCGAAACGTAATTATAAAAAAGGACTCCAGCGTTGCATATGTCTTCATATAAAATTGATACCCTTGCAAAATCTAGGAGTAATTTTGAAAAAAACCGTAATGGTTAAATATGCAAGTTACAAAAAGTTTCTGTTTTCAGTCATGTACAAAAAACGAGGGCTATTCAGAAATTAGGGTCCGATCTGGCGCGAAATGGAAAACACAGTGAAAATCTGATGAAGCTTTCCACAGATGTGTTGGGCACTGTATGTAGTATACCCATCGATTGCATCATGTCGCTTTCTTCAGTTCTGAACTCACAGTGAGAACGTAAAGATGGCTAGAAAGTGCAGGCCGGTGTGGCTGAGTGGTTCTAGGCGCTTCAGTCTGGAACCGCGTGACTGCTACGGTCTCAGGTTCGAATCCTGCCTTGGGGATGGATGTGTGTGATGTCCCTAGGTTAGTTAGGTTTAGTAGTTCTAAATTCTAGGGGACTGATGACCTCAGATGTTAAGTCCCATAGTGCTCAGAGCCATTTGAACTATTTGGCTAGAAAGTAGTGTCTCCCGCCAGGTATGAGGATCTGGTGAAAGATTTCGCCTGAAGCTATGCAATCCAGTTAACATAACTGTCATGCATTTCGTTCTACACTACAATTCTACTCCGCACTCTGCAGGGGCAATGAAGATACTCCTGCAGCGTTTTCGATGTGAGGTGTTTCATCACCCACAATACAGCCCATAACTGGCTACCCCTGAGGTTCATCTCTGCAAACATGAACAGCTGGCATCGAAGACAACCTTTTGACTCAGACAACGAGCTATAGACCAGCGCAGAGAATCGGCGGAAAGCGTAGGTGGCTGCATTCTATGAAGATGGTATTAGGTAGTTGGTACAATGCTGCGATAGATACTTAAGTCGGAATGAAGACTACGTAGATAAGTAGATGGAAGTTGTAACAAACTGTTGCAAATAAAGGATTTTTTATTGTTACAATGGTTTTCATTTCGCAGCCGATTGGATCTCACTTTCTAAATAGCCCTGGTATAATCATTTGAAATCGAGTGAAGCTCTTTGAAAAATAATGTGTAATTTTCAACAGCTTCGCTGATGATGTGCTGGCAAGTCATAAAGCGCTTAGTAGAAGGCCACCCTGTAAAGCTGAACCTTTAAAAGATGCAACTCTAGCTGTGCATCACAGAACAGATGACGCTTTAATTTTAGAATCAAAATACAAAAATAATCATTGAATAGTATGCTGTTTTTATGGAAATACTAGCTGAATATCCGACGTTGGTCGGGTATGTATTTATTTCAAATTTCGTCCTTGCTTCTACTTGAATTATTCCATCTGATACTCCCACCTCTTCCCATCTGCCGCTTCCGTCTCATACTCCCATCTAGGTCCATCTCCTCCTCGCCCCTGTATCTCCTCCCCCCTTTTCTTTAAGTCCGCCTCCTCCTTCCCCCTTCTCTCGGCGCGTTCCCTTCTCTCTCTCCAGCTGATCTTCTCCCTCTTTCTGTAGATGTCTTCCTCGCCATCACCCTGTACATCTCCTCCCACTTCCTTTGCTCATCTTCTCCTCCTTCCCTTCTCTGTCTATCTGCTCTTCATCATCCTCTTCCTGTCCATCTTCTCCCCTTTCTTTTCTCTGTCCACCTGTCTTTCCTCTCTCTCCATCCAACTACATCTACATCTACATCTACATTTATACTCCGCAAGTCACCCAACTGCGTGTGGCAGAGGGCACTTTACGTGCCATTGTCATTACCTCCATTTCCTGTTACAGTCGCGTACGGTTCGAGGGAAAAACGATGGCCGGAAAGCCCCCGTGCGCGCTCAAATGTCTCTAATTTTACATTCGTGATCTCCTCGAGAGGTATAAGTAGGGGGACGCAATATATTCGATACCTCATCCAGAAACGCACCCTCTCGAAACCTGGACAGCTACAACGCGATGCAGAGCGCCTCTCTTGAGGAGTCTGCCACTGGAGTTTGCTAAACATCTCCGTAACGCTTTCACGCATACTAAATAACCCTGTGACGAAACGCGCCGCTCTTCTTTGGGTCTTCTCTATCTCCTCTGTCAACCCGATCTGGTACGGATCCCACACTGATAAGCAATACTCAAGTATAGGTCGAACGAGTGTTTTCCAAGCCACCTCCTTTGTTGATGGGCTACATTTTCTAAGGACTCTCCCAATGAATCTCAACTTGGCGCTCACATTACCAACAATTAATTTTATATGATCATTCTGAGCAATACTCAGATATAGGTCGAACGAGTGTTTTGTAAGCCACCTCCCTTGCTGATGGACTACATTTTCTAAGGACTCTCTCAATGAATCTCAACTTGGCACCCGCCTTACCAACAATTAATTTTATATTATCATTCCACTTCAAATCGTTCCGTGCGCATACTCCCAGATATTTTACGGAAGTAGCTGCTACTAGAGTTTGTTCCGCTATCATATAATCATACAATAAAGGTTCTTTCTTTCTATGTATTCGCAATACATTACATTTGTCTATGTTAAGGGTCAGTTGCCACTCCCTGCACCAAGTGCCTATCCGCTGCAGATCTTCCTACATTTCGCTGCAATTTTATAATGGTACAACTTCTCTGTATACTACAGCATCACCCGCGAAAAGCCGCATGGAACATCCGACGCTATCTACTAAGTCATTTATATATATTGTGAAAAGCAATGGTCCCATAACTCTCCCCTGTGGCACGCCAGAGGTTAATTTAAAGTCTGTAGACGTCTCTCCATTGAGAACAATATGCTGTGCTCTGTTTGCTAAAACTTCTTCAATCCAGCCACACAGCTGGTCTGATATTCCGTAGGCTCTTACTTTATTAGGCGACAGTGCGGAACTGCATCGAACGCCTTCCGGAAGTCAAGGAAAATGGCACCTACCTGGGAGCCTGTATCTAATATTTTCTGGGTCTCATGAACAAATAAAGCGAGTTGGGTCTCACACGATCGCTGTTTCCAGAATCCATGCTGATTCCTACAGAGTAGATTTTGGGTTTCCAGAAATGACATGATACGCGAGCAAAAAACACATTCTAAAAGTCTACAACAGATCGATGTCAGAGGTATAGGCCTATAGTTTTGCGCATCTGCTCGACGACCCTTCTTGAAAACTAGAACTACCTGAGCTCTTTTCCAATCATTTGGAACCTTCCGTTCCTCTAGAGACTTGCAGTACACCTCCTCCTTCCCCATCTCTCTGCCCATTCTTTTCTCCCTTTCCACCCGATCTTCCCCTCTTTTTGTCATTGTCTTTCTCCCCGTCACCCTGTCCGTCTCTTCCTCACATTTCCTTTGTTCCCTTTCTCCTCTTTCCCTTCTATGTCCATCTGCTCTTCTTCCCTTTTCTTTCTCTGTCCACTTGTCCTTCCTCTCTCTCTATCCAACGCCTCCTCCCACAATCTGTGTCCATCCTCCTTTCCCCTCTCTGCCTGTCCATCTACTCCTCCCCCTTCTTTCTCCACATTATCGCATCCAGGATGTGATAGTAGGAGGGCGCTGTTCTTACCCCCAAAATATTTATTTCCCCATAGTAAACTTACCAAGTGTGGTTCAAATCAGTCGTGGGTTTACGAGTAGGTTTTTATCCACAGTTTGCCTTGTCACATATATTTCGCATATATTTAACATTTTTCGCTCGTAATAGTAAATATGTTTCTGCTACATCTCTAGCGAATTTCGACCTAGAGTTCAGTTTTCACGCAGCTCAACGTTTGAGACTTTATATCTCCTGAGCTATATGTCGCACAATAATATAATATTGCAGGTACATCGAGTAGTATATGTGGGTACTATGTACAAGATACGTAGTGAATGGAGTAAGTAGTAAAGAAATAAAAAATTAAAATGTCATGCATGACACAGTTTTTAATGCATCTCAGTTCTTATGACGTAATATCTCCTGAACTATGTGTCGTACAATAATTTATTTTGCAGGTACATTCTGTTGTATATGAGAATGCTGTCTGCAAAATGTGTTATGCACAGAGTTAGTGGTACAGAAGTAATAAATTAAAACTCCGTGTCTGATGCAGCAATTTTATTGCATGGATAGCAAAAATGTAGTAAGCGACAAGCTTTTTCCTTTCGTCACTTTGTGAGTGGTCTCAATTAGAAGCATTGTCGTAAGGATTTGCGCAGGTAACTAAGCGTTCACAAACACTGGATGAAAATAGTCTGGCTACTTGCTCGTCGCGAGGTTCGATACTTTTTCATCCGCACTTCTACCTCTTTGTGAAGGAGGTGCTTCGTACTTCCTCAGTGGTTCTTAAGTGATGTGTGCACCAACTTTGGTTGAAATCGATCTAGTGTTTTAGGAGGAGACGTGGAATATATATACGTAGATACATACAAACATACACCGATGGGCAAAAACATTATGACCACCTGTTTAACAGCGTGTTGTACTACTTTTCAAACACAGTACAACAGACATTCTGCTCTTCATGGATTCTGCAAGTCCTACATTCCAGGATGTGGCACCAGATGTCTAATCATAGGTCAAGCAAATTACGGGATGGTGCTTTACGGGCAAGCAGCTGGCGCTCAATATATGTTCCAATGGGTACAGCCCAAAAACATTTGCTTGCCAAGACATCAGTTTTAGTTCACTATAGTGGCCCTCAAAACACTGTAGCACTGTTCTGAACTTGCGACACGGACAATCATCCCGCCTAAAAGATGCCATCGCCGTAGGGGGAGACCTCAAGTATGACGCGATGCAGGCGGTGGGTAATAATATTCGCGTAGTTCACTGCTGCCACGATGCCTTCGATTACCGCCACAGATCCCGTGGAAGCACAACTCAGGGTACCTTAGTCTGCTGTCAGCAACCTGCGTCTATGGCGCGCTGCATGTTTCGTGCAGCCATTCTCTTAGATGATGGCGTATAAGGACCCAACCATCGACTTGGTGTCACAAGAAATGCGATCCATGCGACAGGCGACACATTTCCATTAATAATAATAATAATAATGAGCGTATGGCATTTGTGGCCGGGAGACCCCTCGCGTTTCGGTTCGGCCACCGCTTCACAAGTTCTTTAACACCACTACGGCGATTTGTGAGTGAATGAGGATGAAATGATGGTGAAAGACACACAACACCAAGTCATTTCGAGGCAGAGAAAATCAATCCCTCACCCCGCAGGGAATCGACCCCGGGACCCCGTGCGCGGGAAGCGAGAACGCTACCGCAAGACAACGAGCCGCGGACACCTTTCCATTGATCCTCTATGATAACTTAGTGGTGCTGTGCCAACTACAGTCATAGCTGACGATGTCGTTGGGTCAACACACGAACACTTAGGTGTCGTGTGATGTGGAGCTCCATGTTCAACAATGGCCTTTGAACTGAGTGGTCCGGAACACTTGCGCACCAGCCTTGAACGTTGTCGTCAGATCTGCCACAGATCGCTGCCTATTCTGGATTACACAGTGGGGATTCCTCCAACCTCTACGTGTTGTGATGAGACGTGCTCGTCCAATACATAAGACCTACTGGTTATTTCACCATACTTCAACTACTTTCTATAGGTGCTCACGACAATAGTACGCCAACACAGCCGCAGCGCCACAACAATGTGCCTTTGGTGAAAAGTACTGACCCCAGTGAATTTTCGCATTTGTCGCCCGTATCTTCGCTAAAATGACTGCCCATTCATCTCTCTTCCGCTTAGATTCTTTCCTTACTGCGTCACGTGCCCGCAAACAGCACCAGGAGGCATTCGACCTCGTGGTGGGCAGTGATCCTGTCGCAGTTTCGAATCCTGCCTCGGGCATGGATGTGTGTGATGTCCTTAGGTTAGTTAGGCTTAAGTAGTTCTAAGTTCTAGGGGACTTATGACCACAGCAGTTGAGTCCCATAGTGCTCAGAGCCATTTGAACCATTTGAAGTAATTCTGTTTTGGCTCATCAGTGTATATGCATACGTACTTCTAGTTTTATAACTTGCTTGAATGCTGGGACCCACGGCAGATGATACGTCGTGTCGAAATAAGAATGAGTAAACGAGAGAATATCGTGTTTTACAAAAGCCAGAGCTGTTTTTTAAGACCAATATCTGATTTGCAAACTCAAAAAGAGGGTTAGCAGAAGGGGTAACAAGCAGAAGGGGTTTCAAGATGGTTATTCATTTAAATTTGTACTGTACAAATATCTGAAGTGTTCATTTTGGGAAAAAGAAGAAAATCTCGTAAGTACGCTCTTTCTTTTAGAATCGGTAGCGCAATAGTATAAAAACAGTCGTTTTGTTGCAATGTGGCGAACTGTATCTGAGACCAGTGCGGTCTTGTATTTTGTGCATAAACTGTTCCATTCCTCCGGCGTCAGTCAATCCTGCGAAGTGATAAATTGCTTTCCATTCGTTTTCTCAATGTTCGGAAGGCTTCCCGGATGAACAGCAATGAGTCTTGGTTCACTAACTACGGCCCAGTGTCGGGTGCGCAAATTTCACTCGCGCAGTATTTTGCCGCTGTTGCTCGTTATTGTGACTGGGAGGGTCGTGTATCTGCCTTCCGCCACATTAACCGCCGCCCTCTCGCTCGCTCCGCCCTTCGCTGTAGATATTGTTTCCCGTAACTCAGGCCGAATGGCTTTCCCTGCGGTCTGCGGTCATACATCTTCCCCGTCACGGAGCTGACTCAGAATGCCGTCTTTGCCGATTGTGTACCTGAATCAGTTCAATTCACTCTCCGCACAAACAGAGCCACATTTGGCTGTGCTTAAGGGAAAATAATCTGTTCAAGCCACCTATGCTTTACTGTGATTAGGTACACGATAGTAAAACCTGGTGGTCAAGGGAAGGCAGGATTCGGTTACGATTGTGGACGGGGCCGTAATCAGTTACTATTGGTTGCCTTTTACACTTACACACAATTTATTTTAAATCAGTAATTCCAGACTGCGTGAAGAGTTTGACAGAGCACTGAAAGACGTAAGTCGGAACAAGGCCCCGGGAGTAGACAATATATCATTATAACTACTGACAGCCTTGGGGGAACCAGTCCTGACAAAACTCTACCATCTCGTGAGCAAGATGTATGAGACAGGCGAAATACCCTCAGACTTAAAGAAGAATATAATAATTCCAATCCCAAAGAAAGCAGGTGTTGACAGATGTGAAAATTACCGAACTATCAGTTTAATAAGTCACAGCTGCAACATACTAACACGAATTCTTTACAGACGAATGGAAAAACTGGTAGAAGCCGACCTCGGGGAAGATCAGTTTAGATTCCGTAGAAATGTTGGAACACGTGAGGCAATACAGACCCTACGACTTATCTTAGAAAATAGATTAAGGAAAGGCAAACCTACGTTTCTAGCATTTGTAGACTTAGAGAAAGCTTTTGACAATGTTGACTGGAATACTTTCTTTCAAGTTCTGAAGGTGGCAGGGGTAAAATACAGGGAGCGAATGCTATTTACAATTTGTACGGAAACCAGATGGCAATTATAAGAGTCGAGGCGCATGAAAGGGAAGCAGTGGTTGGGATGTTATTCAATCTGAATATTGAGCAAGCAGTAAAGAAACAAAAGAAAAATTCGGTGTAGGAATTAAAATCCATGGAGAAGAAATAAAAACTTTGAGGTTCGTCGATGACATTGTGGTTCTGTCGGAGACAGCGGGGGTCCTGGAAGAGCAGTTGAATGGAATGGACAGTGTCTTGAAAGGAGGATATAAGATGAACATCAACAAAAGCAAAACGAGGATAATGGACTGTAGTCGAGTGATGCTGCGGGAATTAGATTAGGAAATGAGACGCTTAAAGTAGTAAATGAGTTTTGCTATTTGGGGAGCAAAATAACTGATGATGGTCGAAGTAGAGATGATATAAAATGTAGACTGGCAATGGCAAGGAAAGCGTTTCTGAAGAAGAGAAATTTGTTAACATCGAGTATTGATTTAAGTGTCAGGAAGTCGTTTCTGAAAGTATTTCTATGGAGTGTAGCCATGTATGGAAGTGAAACGTAGACGATAAATAGTTTGGACAAGAAGAGAATAGAAGCTTTCGAAATGTGGTGCTACAGAAGAATGCTGAAGATTAGATGGGTAGATCACATAACTAATGAGGAGGTACTGAACAGAATTGGAGAGAAGAGAAATTTGTTGCACACCTTGACTAGAAGAAGGGATCGGTTGCTAGGGCATATTCTGAGGCATCAAGGGATCACCAATTTAGTATTGGAGGGCAGCGTGGAGGGTAAAAATCGTAGAAGAAGACCAAGAGATGAATAAACAGATTCAGAAGGATGTAGGTTACAGTAAGTACTGGGAGATGAAGAAGGTTGCACAGGATAGAAGAGCATGGAGAGCTGAATCAAACCAGTCTGTGGACTGAAGACCACAACAACAACAACAATTCCAGGCTCAACAATAAATTAAAAAATACCACACGTTATTAATGAAGGAATAAACAGGTGTAAATAGTAGCATTTTCAGTGAGTTACAATTTAGAAAATCACCAATAAATTCAGATACAACAGATAATGTTTTAAAAGCGAGGCAGTGTGATCTGGGCAGAAGGCCTTACACGCCAGGAATTGAAACAAATTAATAATTGTTTAAAACTCGCTGCAACTTACAAATTACAAATATTGAAATATTAAAGGCAAGTCGTCACAAACACCGCAGAAGGCATCAGACGCGAGGAATGGCAGTAAATAAGGTTTTAAGGCTTACTGCTAAAATACAAATACCAAATAGGATTTAAGAGCAAATGACCACAATCACGGCTGAAGTCCTTACACGCCAGGAACGACAATAATATTTAAAAAAATTTGAAACCTGCTGTAAAACAGCAAATACAATAGCTAAAGTTAATTAAAAAACAAACAAATGTTCCAGACGGTGCTCCTGGAATCGAGCTCTGAGATGTTGCGGCAACAAACACTTTCGCGAGCGATGAGATAGGCAGCCAAGAGTTGAATTCACTTCACAAGACGGTAACTCAGACTAGTGGCAGTCTAATGAATGACTAATGGTAATCTTGCTGAAGCTACCTGACGTCCGATAAATCAAATGCAACCATGGAACAATACGCCAACGCCAGAACCGGCGGTCTGCACTACGTCCCCAGAATACTGTGTTTAGAGCTCCCGGAACGAGAAAGGAGCCACTACCAGATTTCCGTCCCATTCCACAAACACGAAAATCTGAACAAACAAGTGAGAGTACAGAACACCAGACAAAGCAACAGTAACCAAAACCCCACTCGATTTGCGTTCGAGGCAAAACCGAAATGTAACAAACCAAAATCAGCAACCACACGTCATTGCGGAAACAATCGCAAAGTGAGCCAAAACCAAGTATCAAATAAGTGACATCAAATTCATTAGGCACACAAACGCACACTGATCTCACTGTGACAACTCTGACGACGGTTGGCAGAATGAAACAAATCTCTTCACTGCTATATTAATTCACAGTTGAGTCACCACACCGTCTAATCACTGAGCCAAGTACTTTTAACACAGTAGGGTCTGCAGGTACAAAGCATTACGCAGATCCACCAAACTGCCCATGACGGCGCGATGACAATCTGTCAAAACATCACATACGTACTATGGGGCCCCACACAGGTGAGTGACTCCGCTCTACTTGGACTGAAATGCACTCATCTTAAAGCTTGCAGGATCCAGTTTACGACGAGGTCGCGCACCCTCGTGACCACAGGGCATGTTCACACACTGCGCGGACCTGGCTCCTCCTGAGTCCCCAACCGAACTGGCCCACTCACACGACGTCGTCCCAAAGATAGGGCAGCAGTTCCTACATATCGATAACCACCGCTGCTGCCACTAGCGGTCAGGCAACGCTTCAGAATCCGAGTGGGGCCAGTCAACACGAGAAGAAGACAAATAACCGCAACCATTCCAACTAACCGATACCGTCTGGCCTGTAACAGAGGGTGGAAACCTACAAACAGCACCAACACGAGCCGCAGCACGGCTCAAATGGTTCAAATGGCTGAGCACTATGGGACTTAATATCTGAGGTCATCAGTCCACTAGAACTTAGAACTACTTAAACCTAACTAACTTAAGGACATCACAAAACACCCAGCCATCACGAGGCAAAGAAAATCCCTGACCCCGCCGGGAATCGAACCTAGGCGTAAGAAGCGAGAACGCTAGCGCACGACCACGAAATGCGGGCCACGTTTCGTGTTTTTACAGATAACACATATAAGTTTTTATTTGATGAAACGTGTAGCAATTTGTATTAAACGTGGCTAAATTAGGGATTTGAACAGTTATAATAACAACGGTGAATAATCGTCTCTAAAATGGTTGACATACTCCTAGTATCTTCGTAAAAACACTGCCGAATAACACGATAAAAGCCTGGCCAACTGGCACTGGGACACAACTGGATCTGGTTTAAGTTACCACATGCTGTCCCTTTCACCATTGTTAACAAATATATCGATCAGAATACGATCATACTTTAATAATATAATGCTCCTGACTGTCTGCCTAAGAAACCTCGGCTTGGATAGGACGAGGTGTGGCTATAAAATAACGCGACTGATGCTGACACAGAGTAAGTATGCATGCACCAAAGAGGAACGACCGATTGCTCTGAAGCGTGAAGCTTTCACACTCGAATTCAGCACGTCTGTTGTCTGTAGACAAATCAGTGTGGCCGTGGCCTTCGTTTGTGCAAGAGGTGTTAATATGTTTTGTCGGAAAAATGGTAAGTGAAGTTTCACATGAAACTTGGAAAAAACTGCTACTGAAATCTATCTGCTGTTAAAAGAAATGTATGGCGAAGACTGTTTACCACGTAGATGTGTTTCTGAGTGATTCGAGCGTTTCCAAGACGGCCGAGACGGGATGCCATAAACATAAAAAACGGATGAAAATATCAAAGAAGTAGGTAATCTGATTCAGTCTGACGGCCGGCTGAGTGTTAGATCGATTGCTCAAACTGTAAGAATTGCCAAAGAATGCATAAGGCAAATTTTACACAACCAGTTGTAACAAAACCAAAACTTGCAAAGTAGGTTAGAAATCAGATTAATAATGTTGCTCACGCAGCATATGTTCGCTTTATCGGGCAACAACAAAGTTATTGACTGTGGATAGTATCGTCAGAATGGAAATAATGAAGTCACTGTATAAAAGTCATTAATTTTGGCACTTATCTTGAATGGATTCCTAGATTTCGTCGAAGTTGTTATGGCTCATTTTGTTGATTCTAGGGTGATTCCACTTTGACTGCTAGAAGGTCCAGACCTGTATTTTACCAATATTTGAAGACCTAACAAATGCGTTTTTCTGGAAATTCTTAATGATCAAACAATCCCAGATCAGAACAATGCTAGTGTAGAAATAATTTTTGACTTGGTGTTCACGATCCACATCTTTATTAAACTTCTTGTAAATTCACATATACTTCTTCGTAATTGTCACATCATCAAGAAAAAAGTTTTGTATCAACCTTCATATATATAATTTTCACATTAACCAAACACAAGACTTGACTGTTCTTTTACAAAGCGAAATAACAACTTCTGCAAAGTGAAACAAAGATTGCTCTGTGCACATTCGCGCCAAATGGTTACAAGTAAGTCAAAGATTATGACAGTCTTGCAGAAATGAATACACACAAGAACCATATCATTGTAATATATCGATACACTGGAGTACCTATACATTAATGAAACCAAATGTGTATATTGCCACAAAAATATGTCTGTTACTTCGCAGAAAAGTAGTACGATATTACTGGTATCGAGAACTGGAGTTGGAGTGTCGTAATGGTCATGTAAATAAAGAACCATTACACAGTTCAACATGAGGAAAGTGTGTGCGAAACTGGTGCCAAAAATGTTGAAGATCGAATGAAAAGAAGCTCGTGAATATGTTTGTGCCATGAATAGAATTTAAAATGATCCTAATTTCTTGGAAAGAGTGACAGCATATGACGAATCTTGGTTTTTCACTTACGATTCAGAAACTAGGTACCCATACATGCACTGATAATTCCCAACTTCACCGAGAGCAAAACAGCTCGAATGAACAAATCAAGATTCAATACGACGATGATTTTTTTTCGATATTCGTGGAATTACGTATCTTCAATGAGTCCCTGAATGCCAAATTATTAATCAACGTTACTAACTTCAGGTTCTCCGTTACAAAACAAGAAATCAACGACCCGGATCGTAGAAGAACAAGTAGTGGGTTCAGCATCAAGACAACGCACCGGCTCTTACGACATTGTCTGTTAAGAGGTTTCTAACGAAGAACAGCATCTCAGTGTCAGATCACCCACATTATTCGGCTGACTTAGCACCATGTGGCTTTTATCTTTTCCCTAAGGTTAAATGTGCATTAGAAGGAACAGTCCGCTGAAGCAGTGAAAGAAAAGCGGCACAGATCATTAACAACCCCACAAAGGAAACTTCCGGTACTGTTTTCATCAACGAAAAATTCGCAAAATCAGTGCAATACTAGAAATGCTGTTGAACCCATACGCCTCAAGCCTCACTTCTCCTTTCGTCTATGACGTAATACACATACATGGAGACATCCACACTTAAATGAAAACCGGTACAAATACGAAATCGCAATATGAAGACTTCGGTTACAATCAAAGGTAAAAGACAGTCGATGAGAAACAGAGTCATTGCCTGTAAAGCATGATAGGTGATGTGTTTTTGTTCATATTAGTTGGTAGTTCCAGGTAATCCGAATAATCGCAGTCCAGTCTCTAATTTCAGATTCTCGCTAATGGCAATTTCGTCAGGTCGTGTGCATATAAACAGTGTTAAGTGCCAAAACATGGTTGGCAGTAATAGTGATGCGTGTGGTGTTCGCGCCAGGAAAATGCGTTTCAGTGGAGAGTTCTACGAATCTGAGGGTGATTTATATAACTGCGACTCATGTAAAGATCCTAAATTTGTTCCTGAACGCAAATGTGCTTCAAACGTTATTGCTAATCAGGCAAATGAGAATATTTATTTAAGCAAGTATACACTGTTAAGTGGTATCTCTTATCGTTGCTTACGTGAATTTACGTGACAGAGTGATAATGGACATGTTAAGGTTCATCGTTAACGTTGTTTACGCGGTGTAATAATGTGCTTGTTAAACATAATTTTATATTCTTCTTAATTATAGATATGTTTTTGAGACTTCTATAGTTTATTATTGCAAAACTGTTGATGTAAACCTTAGTATCACAAATTGAAACAATTCAGACCTTTTAAACGTATATTTTTCGAGGTAATTTTGTGTTAATTCGTCCAATAAATAAACAGTGCTACATCAATGCCAAGCCAACTCACGTGCACGCAGTTAGGAAGAAAAACAATATAAAGTACCCACTGACGAAATTTTAACAATAAAATAGTGTATAGAATATTCATTTTATATAAAAAATCATGTTACTGTAAATATATTTGAAATCAACGACTTACCTGAGTTAAAAATATCACATTACATTTATTTGAGATGCCTTATTTACGTTGTCTAATACAACGTTACTGCGCAATACCTCGAAACAACCAACTCACGCCGTACCACTATTTACAGCCAAGGTCCTCATACAACTACTTGAAAAGAGAAACTGCTCTCTAGATTCTTCTGAATTATCGTGTATGAATATACACTATTTACCATTAAAATTGCTACACAACGAAGATGACGTGCTACAGACAGATGCTGTGATATGCAAATGATTAACTTCTCAGAGCATTCACTCAAGGTTGGCGCCGGTGGCGACACCTACAACGTGCTGACATGAGGAAAGTTTACAACCGATTTCTCATACACAAACAGCAGTTGACCGGCGATGCCTGGTGAAACGTTGTTGTGATGCCTTGTGTAAGGAGGAGAAATACGTACCATCACGTTTCCGACTTTGATAAAGGTCGGATTGTAGCCTATTGTGATTGCGGTTTATCGTATCACGACATTGCTGCTCGCGTTGGTCGAGATCCAATGACTGTCAGCAGAATATGGAATCGGTGGGTTCAGGAGGGTAATACGGAACGCTGTGCTCGATCCCAACGACCTCGTATCGCTAGCAGTAGAGATGACAGGCATCTTATCGGCATGGCTGTAACGGATCGTGCAGCCACGTCTCGAACCCTTAGTCAACAGATGGAGACGTTTGCAAGACAACAACCATCTGCTCGAACAGTTCGACGACGTTTGCAGCAGCATGGACTATGAGCTCGGACACCATGGCTGCGGTTGCCCTTGACGCTGCATCACAGACAGGAGCGCCTGCCATGGTGTACTCAACCACGAATCTGGGTGCACGAATCTCAAAACGTCGTTTTTTCGGATGAATCCATGTTCTGTTTACAGCATCATGATGGTCGCATCCGTGTTAGGCGACATCGCGGTGAACGCACATTGGAATCGTGGTTTAGTCATCGTCATACTGGCGTATCACCCGCCGTGATGGTATGGGGTGCCATTGGGAACACGTCTCGGTCACGTCTTGTTCGCATTGACGGCACTTTGAACAGTGGACGTTACATTTCAGATGTGTTACGACCCGTGGCTCTACCCTTCATTCGATGCCTGCGAAACCCTACATTTCAGCAGGATAATGCACGACCGCACGTTGCAGGTCCTGTACGGGCCTTTATGGATACAGAAAATGTTCGACTGCTGCCCTGGCCAGCACATTCTTCAGATCTCTCACCAATTGAAAATGGCTGGTCAATGGTGGCCGAGAAACTGACCCGTCACGATACGCCAGGCACTACTCTTGATGAACTGTGGTATCGTGTTGAAGCTGCATGGGCAGCTGTACCAATACACACCATCCAAGCTCTGTTTGACTCAATGCCGGGCGTATCAAGGCCGTTATTACGGCCAGAGGTGGTTGTTCTGGGTACTGATTTCTCAGGATCTTTGTACGCAAATTGCGTGAAAATGTAATCACATAACAGTTCTAGTATAATATATTGTCCAATGAATACTCGTTTATCATCTCGATTTCTTCTTGGTGTAGCAATTTTAATGGTCAGTAGTGTATTTAGCATATGTTTTACTATATGAAACTAAGGGTGTGTAAACTAAAGCGAATTATTAACATTTGCTGAGTAATCTGCTGTACATTATATGGCAATATGAACTACAGCAATATGTGCCGTCTAACGAAATATTGCTAGTTCATTAATGTACGCAGCTTTCCTATTGATGTACAGATTATAGGAGTGCATAGTATCATTCCGATGTGTGCTAATAAAAGTTTCTCGGGCTTACAGCCGCGTCAAGTGGCTTTCGAGCGAGCACTCCTCGGCCATTGTCAAGTGGTGACTGTCTTCTGGTTGCTGCTGCCGTCCTTATATGGCCGCGCTGCCTTCCGTGACGTCACTGGTACCCACTCCGACACCATGTATGATAATGTTTCCGTTGTGCGTCCGCCGCGCCCGCTTCAACCTTCCGACGGCCAGATTCCACGCAGTGCTTAGCTGCAGGCCGCCTTCTTTATTGAGCACGTTGTCACAAGTTTTTATTTCGATCGCTTTTTTTATTATGCTGTCCCAACACCTGTTAGTCGAATGCAATACGATGACCGTTTTCTAATGCATGCTCTGCTACCGCTGATTTCTCTGGGTAATGTAGACGAAAACATCTCTCGTGTTCTACACAGTGCTGTTCAATGGTACGCACAGTCTGTCCGATATAGAACTGTCCACACCTACATGGTGTTTTATATACTCATCTACATCTATATCATACTCCGCAAGCCACATAATGGTATGTGGCGGAGGGGGTACCAGTGACGTCACGGAAGGCAGCGTGTATATATAAGGATGGCAGCAGCAACCAGAAGACAGTCACCACTTGATAATGACCGAGGAGTACTCGGTCGGAAACCACTTGACGCGGCTGGAAGCCCGAGAATCTTTTATTGGATGTACAGATTGTTATGAAGTACGTGAATGGTATAGAATCGCATCGGTCAAACTTTGTTCTCCGTAAGTACTCTGATCAGCCAGAACTTATGACCACCGACCTACTATCAATATAAACCCGTCCGTATGTGGCGGAGGGGGTACCAGTGACGTCACGGAAGGCAGCGTGTATATATAAGGATGGCAGCAGCAACCAGAAGACAGTCACCACTTGATAATGGCCGAGGAGTACTCGTTCGGAAACCACTTGACGCGGCTGGAAGCCCGAGAATCTTTTATTGGATGTACAGATTGTTATGAAGTACGTGAATGGTATAGAATCGCATCGGCCAAACTTTGTTCTCCGTAAGTACTCTGATCAGCCAGAACTTATGACCACCGACCTACTATCAATATAAACCCGTCCAGGCGATAGCAGCGTCACCTGGTGCTAGTCAGACACACGCCGGGCTTATGTAGTATCAGGGAGCGTGCTGTCCGTGCGTAGAATGGGGAACGCCAGTAGTCTACTGAGTTTGACTGAGGGCAGGCTGTGACGGCCTGAAGGCTCGGGACGAGCATTTCGGAAACTGCACAACTTGTCGGGCGTTCGAGGAGTGTTGTGGTGAGCGTCTTCATCACGTGCCGAAACCAAAGTAAAACCACGGCCAGAGTTCGCAAGGTTGGGCGGCCTGGTGAAACAGGACAGGCAGCGAACTGTGGCGGAACTAACATCAGACGTTCATGCTGGGCAAAGTACAAGTGTGTCTGAACAAACAGTGCACCGAACACTTCTAACTCTGGACCCTCACAGCCAACGTCCCATGCATGAGCCAATGTTAACACCACGATGTCAGCTACTACGACCGAAATGGGCACGGCACCATCGGCACTGGACGTTGGCGCTGTAACAGAGCGTTGTATGGTCAGATGAATCCCGATATCTTCTTCATCAAGCCCAATGGAGGGCGCGAATCCGCATCGTCTTCCAAGGGAACAGCTTCTTGATGCACGTACTGCGGAATGGAGACAAGCTGACGGTGGCTCCGTTACGTTCTGGGGAACATTCTCGTGGGAATCTGTGGGTCGAGTGGGGATTGTGCAAGGAACCATGATGGCCAAGAAGTATCGTACACTGGTTGCAGACCACTTACACCTCTTCAAGAGGATCATGTTTCCCGATGGCAGCGGCATTTTTCAACAAGATAATGCGCCAGACAGGCGTGTGATGGATTGGTTCGAGGAACATAGGTTCGACTTCCAGTTGATGTGCTACCCGCCCAACCCTCCCGCCCCGCCCCCCCCCCCTCCCCCAACTCACCAGATCTGAACCGATCGAACACGTCTAGTATGTGATTCAATGTGGCGTCAGAGCTTATCACCACCCTCCGCGGAATTTATGGGAATTAGATGACTCGTGTAAGTGGATGTGACGCCAAATCCCTCCAGCGACCTACGTACCAAGGCCTTATTGCTTCTATGCCACGACGCGTCACCGCTGTTATCCGTGCCACAGGGGGACATACAGGCTATTCAGTTCATGATCATAACGTTCTGACTGATCAGTGTATATGTGAATCTGAATAAATAAACGACTACGTAAGTACAATGTTATCCACTGTAACAGTCCTTCAGTTTGGTAGTTTATAGTGAAACATGTATGCTTTCACCGTTAACTTAAATAGCGCGACAACAACTTTTAATTGAGAGAAATATATTTAGCCTGAATATTATTCCTTTAGACAACTGTCTTTTATTTTTATAGTCCTTTACATTCGTCTAACTTTAGTTCATGTTCACATGGAAGTCTACTACTAGATAAGTTTACGGACATGTAACACAATGTTCGATGCCAGAGATGAATCAATTTAATGTTTCCTTGGCTCACCTGGGAGGCTGCTGCTTCAACTGACAATCGCTGGCGTTGTCATGTGGCAGACGTTTAGCGATCCATAGGAAAAGACAAGATGGTGGGTGCTATCTTGTCAAACAAAAATTTAATTTAAGGAAGCACCAAATAATTCCTACCACTGCTCCTATGCTCCGTCCAGTCGTTCCGCAAGGGTGTGGGATTGGGTTGTGCTGGAGCTAACAAGTAAGATGCAGACTCAGTCTAATCCACGCAACAATTGTATAAGCACTTGTTAACTTAATTGACTGTCGAGACGTCTTGATCCTCACACCAAATAAACTAACTACAGCAAATGTAAACACTGTTTATTCTTCTCGCACAAGAAATAACCGATCACAGTCAGTTTCTGTAATACAATCTGTTACACTGAAGTAGTTCACAGTCTTTCCTCAACCAAAACAAAACCCATAACTCATAGTACACTCTCAGTACACTGCCGCAGCGAATTCGCAATATACTCATGTTTTCGTGATGAAACTGCTTGTTGTTCTATTTTTCCCGGCCTATTGTTAATCTTGACCACCCGTTATTTTCTGCGCTGGTTTCTTGATAAAAAAAACTTTCGTGAGTCCTGTTGCTTGCAGTCATCCGCTCTTTTCATTCCTCTTCTTCGTTGGCAATATCAAGTCGTATTTCTTCTCGAAACTTCAGCTTCTCCTGCAACAATGTCATTTCTAATGGTTTCTGCGTTCCGCTTGTTCCTACGTATCCAAACTGCTTCTGCCGTTTCACTACTGCAATTTTCTATTCTAAATGCTGTCTTCTGACTTTCAGTACCAATGAAACTACCTCCCCTTCCGCAAAATTACAGTTTTTTTCCGTCGGTTAATGACACATCCTCGCCTGTCCGTCTTTGCTTTATCGAGACTCAGTACCGACTGATTCCTTGCACTTATCACTTTCTTGCTAGCAAAATTTCAACTTTCCTACTGGTTCAAAGCGTTTCTCTACTCATAAATGGTGTAAAATAAAGTTTATCTAAAATACTGAATCATATTTACATAAAATATGAAGTTATATTTACACTTGAGCACAAGATCGAGAGATTAAGGATGTCTAGATATTTACTACTTTTATTACACATGTAGTCAAACAGTGAAATGCATTGCGTTGCCAGGAATTCAATGTTTCACTATTAGGTTACATCCAGCAGGTTCACGGAAATCGTAGATGAGGTATTATTTGACTAAAAGCCAAACACGGGCTTGATAAAAATATATGTTACCAGATGCAATATTTTCAAAGTCCCTGTCGTACGTTCTTCCATG